>NW_020621603.1:11510696-11700545 GCF_003573695.1 Papaver somniferum | reverse complement strand
TATTTCGAGGGTTCGATTCTGAGAATCCCTATACTCATGTAAGAGAGTTTGAACAAATTTGTCGGACTATGCAACCTGATCATATGTCCGAAGACTCTTTGAAATTGCGTTTGTTTACATTTTCTCTAAAGGAAAGGGCCAAAACATGGTTTTACGGTTTGAGACCGCAGTCAATCACCACTTGGGACCAACTCACAAATCAATTTGTCGGAAAGTTCTTTCCACATCATAGGACCATCTCTATTCGTCGAAGTCTTAATTGTTTTGTCCAGTTAGATGGAGAAACACTTTTTCATTATTTTGAACGATTTAATGATTTGTTGTTTGAGTGTCCTCATCATGGCCTCGAGAAGTGGAGACTGGTCGCCATTCTTTATGAGGGACTAGACTTTAAGTCTCGAGCCTTGGTTGAATCTATGTGTAATGGTGAATTCATTGATAAAACTGTGGACGATGCATGGTTATTTCTAGCTGAAGTTGCAGAGAAAACCCATCAGTGGGAAACCTATAGGGAAACTAGGACCATGCCACATGATATGGGTAATCACCATGAGTCAGATGTTGATTTTCCCAATGAGCTTAATTCTGGATATAGTGTTTCATACCCTATTGCTGAAAATGTCAATCCATATTCACCTATTTTAGAGGCAGATGTATGGACGAAAAACACTAATGGTTTTGACAAAGTAGGATTTTCATGTATTTGTGATGATGATGATTATGATGATGTTATATTAGAAGAACATGTCTATGCTGAAAATGTTATGGAACCTTTGGGTTCAAATACATTAGGCTTTTCTGCCCCGACCTTCATGAATGGTGTTTCTTCTAGTATTCCATATACATGTGATGAGGCTACTGATTTAGATATTGTGCAGTTATCCTGTGAAGAGCATGACTTAGGTAAATCTTCTGTTGACACTAATGATCCTATGCATGAAAACATAGTTGATGTATCTGATTCCATACTTAAGCCACAATATATTGCTTCTGTTGATGATAATTTGAATATATCGGATAACCATGATTCTGAATTAGGACTTGTGCAAATTTTTTGTGATGATGAGCATGCTACACATCTTGAGTGTGACTTAGATAATGCTGATGTGACTGATAATATTGATACTCTTGATCTCATGCATGTGAGACGCTTAGATGTCACTTTCTTGCCTAAGTCACAATCTGATAGCCTTGCATCCTACCTAGATTTAGTTTGTCACAATATTGTCAAACCAATTTTCATGAGAATACCTAATCTAGGCCTGGAACCGTGTGCCTCTCAAGTCCTCTTGGACTATTTTGCATCTAAATACAATACTTTCGAGGAGCCACAGTTAGGATATGCATGTTTGCCCGTCCCTAGCAAAGTTCACTTTGAGTTAGACCTTGTGCATGATGAACCCCCAAAACTGCGAGATTTTGTATCCAAAATTTTATCTGTTGAAAAATCCAGGTTTGGGGGTAGCTCATTTTGTTTCACAGCTTCACTTGCATGCCTATCATATTATTATTGTGTGAAGCTGTTGAAACCTCTACACCTTTTCTTTTGGGTTGATCCTCAACTCTTTAGATTGTTAGTGTACGGTGAATTTTTTTGTATATAATCCAGTAGATAAAAATTTTAAAAATCCTTTTGTTCATTTTGTATATATTTTGCTAATCCAATATGATCTCGGCTGACATATGTTGGATTTTTGCCTTGAATAATGGAGTTCAAAACTTGCTTTCGCCAATATCCGGTAATCTCTTTCCTTTTTCTACACTTAGCATCGTTCTCATGGTATGTGTTATAATCATGTTTATCTTTTGAAACATTGAGGACAATGTTTAGTTTAGGTTTGGGGGTGAAAAGTAGATACTTTGATAACATGCTATAATTGAAAAATTTGAACTCTTCCTTTTTGAAAAAAAAAAAAAAAATTAGAAAAATGATAAAAACATAAAAATGGAGCTCATTTACCTTGAAACGTTGACTCTTGTGCAAATATGTAATTATTAGGATTCTTAGTCTAGATATTTAGGCACCCTGATTCTAGCACAATTCACATAGTGATAAGAAACTTGCACGCGCACGATCTACCAATACATGTATAGCCTCGATCTTCAAGGTGTTTGATAGGAAGTCACGATTGCCAATCACTTTAGAATACTGAACGAAACTTGACTAGCTTGTTCTTTGGTTGGTTGGGATAGAAGGTGGAGGTTACATTAAGAAAAACAACCATCGAATTTAACTGGGTGCATCAAAAAGGGCTACCTCTTGCAAAGTGTCATGTAATTTTTTGTTTCCTTTTGTATATGTATCAAAAATGTCTCCTTTTCAGAAAAAAAAAAATAAAAAAAAAATAAAAAAAAAAATCAATCAAGTATTTATCAATTCCATCCTCTCTTGTTCCAAAAATAAAAGAGAGTAGTCAATGTAAATAAGAGTCATGTAAATAGTCATTTTGTTGTTTCATTGTAATAAGCAAGGAGGGTGTATGCCATTGATGTACAACGCGAGTAATTGTGAAATACCTCCAACTCATTCACAATTCTCGTAAAGTCCGGACAGCTAGCTAGATTTCGACCTTGGTTCTTAGCCTGAGAAACTATCTCTTGGTGATTAGTAGTCATAACTTCAGATCTTTCTTTACACATGTGTAGATACACTTTACACTCTTATCACATGTCTTTTTTTTGTTATCAGTGCTAGGATTGTGCCTTTGATAGCTAGATTGACATCTCTATTTTGCTGTGAGCTTAACTGACTTGCACATGTCACATTTGATGGAATCTGAGCTTATATTTTGACCTAGAACTTTGTAGGTACGTTCTAAGCAAACCTTCACGAGACTTCAACTCGTCCACTAGGGACACTTAGTGGTTTAAAAGGCTTAGTGCATACGCTAAATGCATTCGAGAGACCAGCGACAGTGGTATAGGTAGGATTTCCTTAGTTTTGTTTTACTTGAGGACAAGTAAAATTCAGGTTTGGGGGTATTTGATGAGTGCTAAAAAGTGCATATTTCTATATATTTTTCTTGGCATTTAACTCATCTTTTGTGCATTAATTCTACATTTTATCCCATATTCTGTATTTTCATTGTTTTCAAGAATAAATATTTTTCTTACTTAATTTTGCATTTTTAGGTAATAAATAAAGATTGGATGAGTTGCGGAGCAAAAAGAGCAGAAAAGTAGTGAAAAGCCAGGAGGAATTACGCAAGGAAGCCGCGAAGAGTGATGTGCGGAAGACCAAAAAAAGGATAGAAATGGGCTTGAAGAAGAAAGTTTTCTTAAAGAAGAAGTGGGCTCAAGGTTTTCCAAGCCCAAACTCATTTCCCAAACCCATATTCTATACCCAAAAGCCTAAAACCCAAATCCATACCCGCTTGCGTCTTCAGCCGTCAGATCAGTTCTCAGAAGCATCCGACGGTCGCTCCCCTGCTGTGCATCGAAGTTTGATATCTCCGCCTTACACTACAGTACCTAACTCCATCAAGTACCGTTCGTTTTGTTGTATTCCTTTATCCGACGGTCGCTCCTATATGCTCCTATCTCACCGTTAGATCCACTTACCATCTTCGCATCCAGTGGCTTACCTTCGCTGGACATCGAACCTTGATATCCCTCCTAACACCCTAGCAACCGAATCATTTAACCTCAACCAAACATCCCCTCCTTCCTCTCCATCGACCTCATTTTCTCTTCCACCCCCTCACCTCTGCAGAGACACCATGTCCTGCCACCACCAGAACACCACCTCTGCCACTGCCGCTTCATCACCAAACACCATAGCCACCCTACATCAAAGACATCGAAACCCATCCATCCTATTAGCCTATTTCGCTAGTTTCACAAACCCTCTCAAATTTAGGGTTTTGAAATTAGGGAAATAGAGTTATAGGCATGACAGAGATGGAAGAAGAAGCAATAGAAGCATGGGAAGAGCAGGAGGAACAAGAAGAGAGCATGGGTCGTCGACGTGGGTGAAGAATTTTAGGTAAACCCTAACCCTAGTTTTCTCGGTTTTGGGAATTAGGGTTCGTCATTCCTTTTTTGTATAAATTGAGGGCTGGGTATTACTGTTGAGGTGTTCTTGGTTAGCCGAGATACCCCCTAATTGGGTTAATTCCAATGTCAATTTTACTGTTGATGATTCTGATGATTCTGAGTGTGAACTTGCTAATTTGATTGATGATTGTGAGCATGATGTGACATGTGTAGATGATTTAGGAGATTTTGATTTGATTAATAATGATGTGCCTATCGTCCTACATAAGTCACAATCTGATGGCCTTCCACCCAACCTAGATTTGGTTTGTACCCATATTGACAAACCGACTTTTCTGAGAGTCCCCAACCTAGGTTTGGAACTGTGTGCTTCCCAAGTCCTCTTGGACTATTTTGCTTCTAAGTATAATACATCTGAGGAACCACAGTTGGAAATTGCATGTTTGCCCGTCCATAGCACAGTTCACTTTGAGTTAGATCTTGTGCATGATGAACCCCCAAAACTGCGCGATTTTGTTTTCAAAATTGTATCTTCTGTAAAATCCAGGTTTGGGGGTAGCTCATTTGGTTTCACAGCTTCACGTGCTTTTCTTTCATGTGTGAAGTTGTTGAAACCGCTACACTTTGTCTTTTGGGTTGATCCTCAACTCTTTAGACTTTTGGTGTATGGTGAATTTTTTGTATATAATCCAGTAGATAAATTTTAAAACTTTTTGGTTTCTTTTGTATATATTTTTGCTAATCCAATATAATCTAAGTTGAAAATGTTGGATTCTAGCCGGTGAATAATGGAGTTCGGTTCGTGTTTTCGACGAATCGGGTATTCTCTCTCCTTTTACTCTACTCAGCATGTCCCTTTCCATATGTTGCATTTTAATTCTTTTCATATTTTGAAACATTGAGGACAATGTTTAGTTTAGGTTTGGGGGTATAGAGTAGATACCATGATAATATGCTATAATTGAAAACGAACTCCTTCTTCTTTTGAAAAAATCGAAAAAATTCAAAAAAATTAAAAAATGAAAAATCATAAAAAATGGAGCTCATTTACCTTGAAATGTTGACTCTTGTGCAAATATGTATTTTTATTAGGAGTCTTAGTCTAGATATTTAGGCACCCTGATTCTAGCACAATTCACATAGTGATAAGAATTTGCACGCGCACGATCTACCAATACATGTATGGCCTCGATCTTCAAGGTGTTGGATAGGAAGTTACGATTGCCAATCACTTTAGAATACTGAACGAAACTTGACTAGCTTGTTCTTTGGTTGGTTGGGATAGAAGGTGGAGGTTACATTAAGAAAGACAACCATCGAATTTAACTGGGTGCATCAAAAAGGGCTACCTCTTGCAAAGTGTCATGTAATCTTTTGTTTCCTTTTGTATATGTATCAAAAGTGTTTCTTTATTCAAAAAAATAAATAAATAAATAAATAAAAAAATCAAGTATTTATCAATTCCATTCTCTCTTGTTCCAAAAATAAAAGAGAGTAGTCAATGTAAATAAGAGTCATGTAAAGAGTCATTTTGTTGTTTCATTGTAATAAGCAAGGAAGGGTGTATGCCATTGATGTACAACGCGAGTAATTGTGAAATTCCTCCAACTCATTCACAATTCTCGTAAAGTCCGGACAGCTAGCTAGATTTCGACCTTGGTTCTTAGCCTGAGAAACTATCTCTTGGTGATTAGTAGTCATAACTTCAGATCTTTCTTTACACATGTGTAGATACACTTTACACTCTTATCACATGTCTTTTTTTGTTATCAGTGCTAGGATTGTGCCTTAGATAGCTAGATTGACATCTCCATTTTGCTGTGAGCTTAAACTGTCTTGCACATGTCACATTTGATGGAATATGAGCTTATATTTTGACCTAGAACTTTGTAGGTACGTTCTAAGCAAACCTTCACGAGACTTCACTCGTCCACTAGGGACACTTAGTGGTTTAAAAGGCTTAGTGCATATGCTAAATGCATTCGAGAGACCAGCGACAGTGGTATAGGTAGGATTTCCTTAGTTTTGTTTTACTTGAGGACAAGTAAAATTCAGGTTTGGGGGTATTTGATGAGTGCTAAAAAGTGCATATTTCTATATATTTTTCTTGGCATTTAACTCATCTTTTGTGCATTAATTCTACATTTTATCCCATATTTTGTATTTTCATTGTTTTCAAGAATAAATATTTTTATTAACTAATTTTGCATTTTTAGGTTGTAAATAAAGTTTGGATGAATTGCGGAACGAAAAGAGCAGAAAAGTAGTGAAAAGCCGGGAGGAATTACACAAGGAAGCCGCGAAGAATGTTGTGCACAAGACCAAAAGGATATAAGTGGTATTGAAGAAGAAGAATTGTCCTTAAAGAGGATATGGGCTTGGCATACCCAAGGCCCAAAACCCTTACTCAAACACATTTCCACTATCCAAGCCCGTCTCGGATTTCAGCCGTCAGATCGAAGCATTTCAGCATCCTACGGTCGCTCCATCATCGCACATCAAACTCCGAAGACCCCGCTTTACATCGCAACTCCCATCTCCATCTTGGGTCGTCCGTTTTGCTACATCCCTTCATCCGACGGTCGCTCCACGCTTACCTCCGTATCGCCGTTGGATCCACCTACCATCTTCCCATCCATCGCTCCTTGTCACAGATCATCAAACCTCGCTGAACCCGCCTAACACCCAAGTATCGAACACCTATACCCATCTCCAAACACACCCTTCTCCCAAAACCATCGAATCCATCTTCTTCCCCTCTCCGTCTGCAGAACTCGTACGCCATCACCACCACCTGCTCCTTCTGCCACCACCACATCCACCACCAAAGCCATCATGGCTCCTACCAACTAAACCCATCCCCTATATCACGTCCTATATCCCTCTCAGCGACTAATTTCACCCATTTTCACACCTCTAATCCCTAGCTGTGGAGTTGGTGAAATAAGTTGATGAGATGGATGTAATTGAAGCATGGGAAGGAGCAGAAGACGTTGAGGAAGCATGGGTCGAGACTATTGGGAAGAAATCAGAGCTGTTAGGTGAGTAATTTCGGTTCCTATTTCTCAACAGGAAACCCTAATTTTACAAATTGGGGATTCTTAGGAATTGATGATTACAACTAGAAATAGAGGCATGGGTGAGTGTTATTGAGTAGATTCAGTGACATTAGGTAGGATTATTTTGATTTAATTTTGATTTTCACCAAATCCTAATTTTGTAATTTGGGGGAAAACCCAAATTGGGTCTGTGGGTATAAATAGAAGGGACTGTTGTGTTGTGTAGGGTATGCATGGATTAGCCAGAGCTTCACCCAAGAGGACTGGACTAGCCAGTTCCTCAACTGTTGGTTCATTTGTTTTGTAAATTTTCAGTCATGTTTTGTTTGAATTTGCTCTTATTATCATATGTGATGAATGTTAATGTTGTTTATATGTTGAGCATGATCTAAATTGTTGCAGCTGAGGTTTAGATGAAACCTCAGTGCACTGTCTGATAGTGGAATGCTAGGTTAGAGCCTTAGTGCATTGTTTTGATTGAGCAATGGGAGAAATTAGTGCTCATCTGTGTGCTTGTGATTGATTGTACTGTCAAAAGACAGTCAATGCTAGGAGCACATTAGTTGAGCAAGCTAATTCTCTTTCCATTCCATTTGTATGCTTAGGATCATAAGTTGACCTTAGCTGTCACTTAGTTCCATTAGGAATTCAACCTAGAATTACATTATCTGGATAGGTCACAAGGGTGGATTCAAGGCCTTAGATTAACCCACATTTTGTTTTCACAGTCACTTGCAACTCCGAATCTGTTTTTCTTATTGCTTAGTTAAATTTTCCTTGCTGCTTTGTTTAGTTTTTGTGCAATTTACAGCTTGCTGTGCACTGAAATCAGTGCACAAACTCCCCCCTGCCCTTGGCTTACAGCCTTGGTTCTTAACTGTTCTGCCTTATTGCTTTGCCTTGCTCACTGCCTTGGCCTATGCCTCATTGTCACTGCCTTGCATATAGCTTAGCTAGGAAAACTTCATAACACCCCAAGTCCCTGTGGAATGACCCTGTTCTTGCACACAAGCTACAACTGACCCTGTGCACTTGCAGGTATCACTGTAGGCATCCATTTTTATTGTCTTATTTTCACATCTTTAAATGCCTACCAATGGTATCCTCGAATCCATCTTGCGAGACTCTAAATGTCCTTTTTCTGTTGGAGTTGATTACCATCGTCTTGGTAGTTCTTTTGAGGTGGCTTCTCAGCTGGATGTGCTATCTGCTCAGTATCGTGCGGCTAAAGAGTTGTTATTTGACCCGGACTTCCTTCGCTCTAATCAGAGTTTTGGTGAGATGCGGAGGGGTAGCATCCAAGAGATGGAGGCCTTCATGGACACCTACGCCGATTTCCTCCCTCGGCTCTCAGCATTCTCAATAAGTAATTTTTGCCTTACTATTTCGCTTCTCGTTTTTGCTCTTCATCTGCTCTTATACTTCTTTCTTCGGTAGCTTTCTTAGCAGATCGATGTTGGTTATACCTTATTCAAGGTTTATAAAGCTAAGTGTACTCATTGGAGTTCTCTGTTGGAGCGTACCCGTCAAGAACATGCCCTTGTTGTCTCACAACAACCTTCGTCTAGTAATGCTGCTACTGTTGTTAAGATATCTTCGTTGGAGGGTGATCTGAGAAAGACTCGTAGATCCTTAGAGGCTTGCTTGTTGGATCTTGAAAGAGCTAATAATGTTTCCAAAGTCGCTGAGGATGGTCGTAAAGCTTCCAACTCTGCCTTAGTTGTTGAATATTCCAAAGGCATAGGTTTTTTTCTTCTTTACTTTAGATTTTTCTTCATTCTTGCTTGGCTTTATAGTTCTAAGGTATCCTTCGCCTGCCAGCTGGTAGTTCTAGTGAACTTAGATCCTGCAGGATCAAGTAGCCAAGTTAACCTCCAACGTATGGTATTATCAAAAGAAATCTGATAGACTGATGAATGTAACCGTTCATAATGAGGCCGAACTTTACCTTGAGTATGCTCATAATGCGGACTTAGTGAAGCAAATGGCTTTACTTCGTAAGGAGTGTGATGAAGCCATTAATTGGAAGGATAGTCTCATTTTAAATCAAAAAGAAGATATTGCCTTAGTCGAGATACGTCTCTCAGCCCAAGAAGTTATCCGCAAGAAGTATCATGAAGATTTTGAAGATGCTTGTGCTTCCTTGGCTAAGGTTACTGCAGAACGAAATGTCTTATCTTCTGAGGTTTGTTCTCTTAAGAACAAACTTATCGAGGCTGGATCCACTTCTTCCTCTATGTCTTATGAATCATTAGTAAAAAGGTTGGAAGAGTTAGAGAATGTTTACCAAGCTTTTTCCTCTGAGAATGCCTCGCTCCGGATTGATGCTGATGATCTCCGGATGGAACGAGATACCCTTGTGGAAGATATCGACGCGACTGAGGTGGATCTTGCTGAGGCTCAACATAGTTTAGAAGAATCCCTTAGCCATGCAGGAGGTAGCTTAGGGTCCTTATTTTTTCGCAGCATCCTTCGTGTTTTGAAATGTTTTTTCTTATTGCTGATACCCTTTGTTTCTGCAGGTCTCCAGGAGCAGCTAGTGGGTGCAAATGCCAAAATTACTCGTCTTGAGGGTCAAATATCTTCGTTGGAGATATCTCGCCAATTTTATGTTGTTGCTCAGTCTAAGGCCGAGGCACTTCAGCAAGCTAACGATCAGCTTAGTTCTCAGATGATGAAGCTTCATCAAAAGTCGACTTCGGATCTGGAGGTTCAAGCTTCCCAGATGAAGGTGCAGTTCGAGCTTTCGGCCATTGACTATATTAACAATGCCTTTGCAGAGGATGAACTCCAAGCCGAAGGAGTTGGCTTTCCTCGTCTTCCTTATCCTTGATGTGTATTGAACTCTTGATTGTATTATGCCCCCAGCTGAGGGTCCTTTGTTGTCTCCTTTCCTTGAAACAATGTTCTGTTGTAGTTTGAACCTTTGTTATCTGCAACTTTTTAAGACGTGTTAGTCGTATTTTGGTAACATTATTATCGTACCCCTAGTATTGCATGAATATATATATGTAGACGTGTTATGTATAATTATTTGCACATTCGAGTCATCACAAGGTGCTTAGGTCTTTTTAACCTTTGGTGGAACATTCATCATCCTACCCAAGTATCCTTTGGCCAGAAGGTATCGTGGTGGCGAGGGCTCCTACGTGAGTAATAATTTTCCTGTAACCCTACGCGTTCAGCGCGATGGCTGCTTTACTTCGACAAGGTATCTCTATAGGGGATGTCTTAATTTTTCTTATTACCTCATGAACGAATATATTACTCCGAGGATCCGAGTATTGACACATGCGCAGTTGTGCTGCCTTGTCTCATGGTCAATTCTGACGGAGGGTGTCTATTCTAACCCAATTTGTATTTAATCAAATAGACTTTTCTCTTAGCAAAAAGTTTCTTTCATTGATTAGTAAGGTTTATAATACCTTTGATCAGGGATAGAACATGTTGTCCGTTGCCCGTTCCCTTCTTCCCCTGAGTAATAACCATTTACTTACGGGTAGTACTTCTTTAGGTACATTGCGTTCCAGGGGTGTTGTAATACTTCACCTTTCAGGTTCCTTAGGTAGTATGATCCTTTCCCGGAAATATCGTGTATGATGTAATTCCCGTCCCATGTCGGAGATAGTTTGCCCCATTCCTTCTTTCTTTGATATGGCGGTATCTGTCGTAGCACGTATTCTTCAACCACAAAGTTTTTTGGGATAACTCGTTTGTTGTATTCACATGCTAGATTTTGTTGGTAGTTTACCATATTTTGAAAAGTTACTTCTCGTCTTTCTTCGAGATCATCAAGCTTTTCGAGCATCAGGTCCGTCGTCAGGTTCTTTTCCCATGCTTCTGTTTTTGTTGTTGGCAGTATTATCTCCGTTGGGATGACTGCTTCGGCTCCATAGGTTAGCAAGTTTTAGAGCATAGCTCGGTCGACCTCACATGCGTTGCTATCTCAAGCATGTTTGTCAATGTTAGTGATCAAAACTATGAGTCTTGATTTCTAGCCTACATAGCTAAGTCTCGGACTAGGATAGAAAAGTGTAGTTGAGCTCAAGGACTTCATGGAGATTCATCATACAACGACGAAGATCTACTCAAGGGACCGTGGAACATCATCAACAAAAAGGTATGTGGAGACTTGAACTTATCTATCACTGAAAAGTCTATCTCATCTATCTCCTACTTCTTATGAGACAAAAGTCGTATGCTATATAGACTGGATCATACACATTTGATATTTCGAGCCGAGTATATCTCGCCTATCTATATCTCGAAATCATGTGTTGGTAAAGCGTTTCGCTTTGATCAAGTTTATCTTCACCTAGTGATGAAACTCATGAAAAGTTTCAATTACTTTGAGAATTTCTCTGACGTGAATCGGTCTGTGAATAACGTCTACATAGCTTCCTCTGAGAATGTCTCAATGATTGGAATGAGAGTTTAGATTACATAACCATGTATTCCTTAATCCGAAGTTTTCGAACTTTGTTGATTGAGAGAAACCGAAGGAATTGGCTTTGCCAAGTCCGCGAATCCAATCCGCAAACTGACGGATCTCGTACCGAGAATTTCTGCTGGGATTTTCCAAAAAACTTGTTTGCGTGTGTTGATGGTGGATTTTCATTTTAAGGCTAAAACTTTGAAAGCCCAAATTATGCGCTAACATCCTGCAAAGGATAAAACCACTAATAAAATGGTGAATACTTCTTCACTGTAAACTTATAGCATTATCAATTAATGCATGACCAGCCTTGTATTTATGTACTGCTCCGCTCTCATTATTGGTGCGTCATGACGACTGAGTGTTGCTCTCAGCAGAGCAACACGAATCTCCAAGCATTAATAATGAAGCGTATACGAAATACCCGTACATACTGCAATTCTCGGAGTGTTATACTAACCCGATCGAGCATCTGGACTGTCTACGTCAGTCTTGGAAATAATCACGACCACGCAAGTCAGCCACATAGGTGCAAAGTCACGCCTGACAAAGTAATCACCAAAGGCCAACCCAGAATGGGATATCCAGACTGGTGTGGAGCATCTTGGAAAAGCTCGTGCACACAAGACCACATACGACAGTCTCAAATTGATCACAACCGTCCAACTTCACCAGCATGGTTGAACGGTGTAGATTATCCCATGACCGGTTGGACAAAGCTTGTCTTGTACACCGGCGGACCATCTTCCTACCTGCATGACCGACTCTTCCATAACCTGACCAGATTGCAATATACGATTATCAGAAGTTGGGTCAGCGTGGAGAATTGAGGGTCGCATAAAAGTCCACTAAAAACCTACAATTGATCACGACCATCCAACTTTACCACCATGATTGGATGGCTTAGATCAAGCCTGAGGTGGTCGGACATATACCACCATGCTCACCACCGGCCCAGCAAGGGTCCCACACGGTCGGCCTCTCCGGATGAGGTACGTAGCACATATTTTCGGTTAGCCAAACATGCATGCACACGACCGGACAAGAAACCCTAATTAGGGTTTGTGTCGCAAATCGATCACGAGCGTCCATTTTCTCCTGCTTGAATGAAGGGTCCAGGAATAGACTAAGCAGGTCTGGTGAGTATCAACACGATCACTGTGGGCCCACCTATCTCCACGCCCGGTCGGCCAAGGCATATCATGGCTGGTTGCCTCGATTCGCACGCCCAAACTAGGCGTGGTCACACTTCCCAATTGCAAACCAATCTCGACCACTCAACTTCACCGGACAAATTGAGTGGCTTAGATCACGTTTCTATGAGACAATAAGGTACAGACGTGTACACCAGCCCGCCATTTGCACGCCTGACTGATCGGCCAAGACCGACCAGGCTTGGTCGTCTCGAAACGCGCGCCCGAAGTAGGCATGACGCGCAGCCTTTGTGGCATGAGATTTGTGTCACAAATCAATCTCAGCCATTCCTCTTTGTCTTACAAATTCAGTGGTCTCGATCGCACCTTTATGAGATAGTAAGGTATAGGCGCCTACACCAGCATGTCGTCTACACACATACCCGATCGGCCCTGCCAAATATGTCTTCCATGCTTGGATTCGACCAAGATAAAGGTTGGTGTTTGAGAACCCCCTAAACCCTAATCCAACGGTCGCAGATGTGGGTCACAATCCATCTCGTCCGTCCAACTTCACCGGCTTGGACTGACAACCTAAGACAGGAGTTAGGCGACCAGTGAGGCATCACCACGATCACCGTCCACCACTCTTCCGCACAAAGTGATCGGCAAAGTCATGACTTACCTGTACAGCCTCAAAACGATCACTCGAAGATGGCTAGACTTGCATCTAATTTTAATACGCTTAATCGTGACTTACTCCGTTAAGCCTTAAAACAACGATGCTTCACACATGCTGATTATATTTGATGCATTACCTGCATAGAATACGCACAATATTTCATAAATATCGACTTCCTAAATAACTTAATTATTTAATCTAGCATCACATGCTACCTTTTTTGGGTCCCACGATCCATACACTCGAGACATTAATCATGTCACAAACTGGGGGATACATACTGGGGTATTAGTCTGGCGGTTTACAGCGTGCAGCGTGCAACGCGCCATCACAAGAACGTGTCAGGAAGACATGGACGGTTAGTGATGATGGGAGAAGTGGTCAAGACTAATTGTGTGACACTAACACACGCAACTCCACTACTCCATCACTCCACTTTCTCCACTTCCCATGAGAGACGTGGGTAAGGTTCAATGACTTGTATAAATATGTTCTCCTCCCTATTTCAAAAGACAAGACAACAAAAACCAAGTGTTGATACAATCGTATTCAAACACCAGAACTGATAGCTTACATTCTGCAAGCCAGTTCAGCTTTCTGATACAAGTCATAAAACAGCCAACACCTTCACAATCTCAACACCATCTTCGCTTTCCTCTCTAAGATCAACTCCATCTCCTTCACTTTGTGACCGAAGCAAGTCTGGAACAACCCTTACTTGGTTTATGCCAGAGTTGTACAGATTGATTTCTCGAATCACAGGCACTCCCGTGCAGTGCATTTGTTTAGGGTTTAGATTCATTTCTCATCCACACACCCCAAATTACCAAAACCGGCAGAAATAGTTTTCACCCATAAACAGCGTGTTAGTCCGCGAACTGGCGGAAGTCTCCTAGCCTAGATTTTCTGTTGAGTTTGGAAAACTCTGCCGGTTGTCTTAAGTCCGCGAACTTGTTTGTGAGCTTAAGTGGTTATGATCTAAAGATGTGCTCTGAAAATGAAACTTAAATTACTAAGGAATGCTTTATGCAAACCGTGGATATAAAGTTCATGAGCCGATTCAATCGAATCGAATCATCTTTGTTTCAATTGTGTCTTGTGTAGTTACATAAGATCTCATAGCAATTGAACAACTCTTTAACTAGTTCATTTGAGTCAATTGAACTAGTTATGGTGAAGAAGAACAAGGTTAATATGAAATGCTCATATGGTTAACATTTTGGGTTACTATGTTGAACCAACATACACGTACACGTTTAGGCATAGTTTTCACAAAACCAGTAAACGTCTACCCAAGTGTGTGTGACAAGCTAAGTTTTCGATCTAACGGTTGAGAAATATTAGCTTGAATCTAAATAATTTTTTTATTTGACGGTGAATATGGATTGCTTTGTAACTAAGGAAAAACCCTGATTTGAAGGCTATATAAATGAGACATCTAGCATTGTGCAAAACTAATCCCCACACATCTGTGTGATACTAGTGCGCTCGCTAGAGTCGATTCTCCTTTAACCTTTGATTTTCTTCTCTAAAACCAGGTTAACGACTTAAAGACTTCATTGGGATTGTGAAGCTAGACCGATACTACTTTTATCGTAGTTGTGTGATCTGATCTTGGATCTACTGTCGTACGAGTACAATCTATTGATTGGCTTGAGATCGTGAGAGTTCTCCGATAGGCAAGATAAAGAAGTCACAAACATCTTTGTCTCACTGTTTGTGATTCCTCGACAAACCTCCTGTGTAGTCAGGAAGGATTGTAGAGAGGTGAATAGGTGATTGATTAATCTAGGCTATTCTTCGGGAATATAAGACCGGATTATCAATTGGTTCATGTTCACCTTGATTTCATATCTTAAGATAAAACAAAACCTAGGGTTTTTCTGTGGGAGACATATTTATCCTTTGATAGACTTTTCTGTGTGAGACAAATTTGTTTATTATCAAGTCTGCGATTTTGGGTTGCAGCAACTCTTGGTTGTGGGTGAGATCATCTAAGGGAATCAAGTGCGCAGTATCCTGCTGGGATCAGTGGCGTAGGAGTACAGCTGTACCTTGGATCGGTGGGAGACTGATTGGGGTTCAACTATAGTCCAGTCCGAAGTTGGCTTGGGGTAGGCTAGTGTCTGTAGCGGCTTAATACAATGTGTATTCAATCTGGACTAGGTTCCTGGGGTTTTTCTGCATTTGCGGTTTCCTCGTTAACAAAACTTCTGGGGTCTGTGTTATTTCTTTTCCGCATTATATTTTATATAATTGAAATAATACAGGTTGTACGTTCATGATCATCAATTGGAAATCCAACCTTTAGTTGTTGATTGATATTGATTGATCCTTGGGCATTGGTCTTTGGTACCGTCCAAGTTATTCCTTGTATTTGATAAAAACTCGTTATTGTTTTTAGCTTGAGTAAAAATCAAATCAAGAGAGAGATATTAACTCCTCGAGATACTTTTATCTAGATTGAATATGACTGTCTAGTTGATTCTCTAGCAAAGTATTTCGGAGTTAGTCCATACAGATTGCTAAGCGAAATATTGGGTCTCGTTGTTAGACCCCCGCTTTTTCAATTGGTATCAGAGCAGGCAAACACGTTTAAGACCTAACAAGTCTGTGTTTGTAGCGATCTGACTCTATGGACAGAGGTGCTATCTCTATTAACGTACCACCAGTCTTCGATGGCTCCAATTACTTATGGTGAAAAAATTTTATGCGAGCTTTTATTCAATCGCGTGATTTCCAATCATGGGTATATGTGGTTAATGGCTATGATGCTCCCGTTGTGGCACTCGGTGATGTGAACGTTCCCAAACCTATTGGTGAATACACCGCTGTTGAGATAACTGCTGCAAAACAAAATTCTGACGGTTTGAATGATATCATACATGCCATTACCCCAAATCTTCAGCATCATGTGACAAACTGCACTAGATCCAAAGATGCTTGGGATATCTTAGAAACCGTATTTGAAGGCAACTCCAGTGAAAAGGATGCTAGGCTTCAAAACCTTAATTCCGATTGGAAGAACCTTCGTATGGCAGATGAAGAAACATTTGATGAGTTTAATCACAAAGTGTCTAAAATTGTTAATACATATTTTGCATTGGGTAAGAGTATTCCTGAAAAGGACATTGTGATGAAAATTCTCAGATCGCTGCCATCTAGATACGAGTCTAAGAAGCATGCCATCGTTGAGGGGAATAACCTCGATAATCTTTCCAGAAACACCTTGGTTGGAAAGCTTAAGATCTTTGACCATGAGAATACATCCAAAGTCGGTAAGGATGTTGCCTTTAAAGCACAAAAGAACACTAAATTACTTGTCAAAGGTAAGAGTGTTCATGTCTCTGAGGATGATCAGTCTGAGGATGATTTTTCGGATGAAGATCTTGACAAATCAGTCTCCTTGATCACAAGACAGTTTAGGGATCTTCTGTTGAAGAGAACTAAACGGTTTTCAAGATCCAAACCTAGGTCATCAGACAAACTTCACGGTCGCGTACCTCCTAAAAACAGGGATGCTGACGAGGCTGATGGCGAGGACATGCCTCAGTGCTTTAAGTGTAAGGGTTTTGGAAATTTTGATAACGAATGCCCATATCGTAGAAAATACATTGGGAACAAAGGTCTAGCTGTAACACTTGATGAAATGTCTGAAACCTATGATTCCGATGAAGATAGGAAATCAAGTGTAGGGCTTCTTTGTGAAAACATAGATTTTGATACTTGTAGCAATACATATATAAACCTCAATGGGTTCGGAGAAGAGGGAAACCCAATCAAATTGGAAGATTCACTGAATCTGATAACTGGAAACCCTATCAGTGATGTTTCAGGATCAACTGTATGTCTGTCTGCTTGCACATCTCAGATGCCTGAATAGTAT
Organism: Papaver somniferum; assembly: GCF_003573695.1. NCBI lineage: Eukaryota > Viridiplantae > Streptophyta > Magnoliopsida > Ranunculales > Papaveraceae > Papaver > Papaver somniferum. Next base: position 11,683,354 of record NW_020621603.1, on the reverse strand, counting down.
CCAAGTTTGACGTGCTCGTTTTGTTCGATGAAGGGACACGAACTATCAAGGTATTACAAATACAAGCACCAAATAAGGCACGCCAGCAAACTTCAACGAAGAGCAGATCGATTAGCAAGGAAGTTGAAACTTGCTCAGAAGACCGCCGAGGTATGTAGGATCTTATCTTCGTCTAAAAAATTGGTTTCCAAGGATAGAATAAGACCATTGGAAAAGAAAATATGGTCAAATCGTTTTGATAGACAAAGATCAGAGGATCCCTCCCATGAGGAAAAAAAAGGACAAATCGTTGTTCATCACAACTCAACTTGATTGTGTTGTTGGGAAAATATTGTCTCATGTGCATGTTCGAAAAGAGACAAGATTGAGTGCTGATCCAGGCTTCAGAAGAGTTTTTTCCTTCTTTTCTTAGATTTATTATTTTTGTCTATCAAATAAAAGTGTAGTTGCAGGAAATCCTACACTACACCCCTCATATGATTTAATTATTAATCAACCCATCTTTAGGTTTACACTCTTAATTTTATTGATTAATCTTTGAATGTTCTTACAAGAAAAGATAAAGAAATCAAGAATGATCTCTTCTCTAAACTTTCTCTCTCCTATTTACTTGTTTCTTACTCAAAAATATCATCTCCTCTTTACAACTCGAACGACTATTTATAAAGAAATACATAGTGGATGACATCTAATCTGTCCTTTATTTTCGGGTATGGTCTGCGACATTCTCGCAACCTTACAAATGTTAATTTCACAAACTCTCTAATTTTCGCAGAATTATCATATCTTTCTCGTGATCTTTGCTGACGTCATTTATTTTATTATTTCTGAAATTGTTCTGCGACGCTGTTGTGTTGTGTCATTGATAATTTCGCTGAAACATTGTCGTTGCGAGATTCTGATCCTACATCTTGCCTCTTCTCATATCTTCTCTTCAAAGTAGAGAATGATGTGAGAAATGCCGCAGTTGTTCATCTTTTCATATTCTGCATTTATCACACGTATTCTTTCTTCCATTTGTTTCTTGACACATCTTTTGTAACCGCTACTTTTCAACCGCTCACGTCTCTATTAATGATGTTTATTTCTTCGAGTAAAAAAAAATCTCGTTTATATACTCTTCTTTACATTTTTATTTTTACTTTCTCTTCTATTTTTATTCTCTCATCTCTGTAACTCTATTATTCTTCTTCAAGTTCTGCTGCTGTAATTTTTTCCTCCTTCAATCCTCTTACTTTTCATACATTCCCATACTCTATATTCAAACATGGATCCAAGTGGTAATAGATATGAAAAGAATTTACAGGATGTCCAAAAAGATCTTGCTGATAAAGGTTTCACACTTTCCACCATTCCTGGTGAAAATGCCAAATCAATTCTTTCTGTCAAACTTTTCTCTGATCAGTATTGTGATGATCAATCAATCATAATTTCGCTAGGCCAGATTCTCGCAGGTCTCCCGATTCCTCTTTATAACCCAAATCTTCCTTTATTTTATGAAATTCTCGCTCACTCGGGATTTTCGCGAGCTATCTTCCAACGGAGTGGGGACTGCATCCGTCTGATGCTAGAGTTCGCTAATCGTGGTGCTGGTAGAGGATCTCTTTACTCCAAAGAACTTAGGGATCCTAAATTTGCAAACCTAGAGATAGTTTCTGAGAAATACACGGTAGCGAATTTCTTTGAGAACTATGAACTTATCTCCATGAAGAAAGAGAATACTCGCTGGGGTATTCGCTTAAGAGGAAAGATAACATTGATGAAGCCAAAATTCTCATGCAAGATATTGACTGGAATTCTGGTAAAAACACAACTCCTCGCCAATCCAAAGATGATAAATGGTGTGTTTTTCCTTTAATTCTAAAAGGACCCTATATTGTTGGGTCAAATGTTCTTCCTGCGAATCTCGCTGCTTATCGACCTTGGGTTTTCTCTTGGACCGAAAAGGAAAAAGAGGTATGTTTCTTTCCATTTAACTCACTTTATATTTCTTTATTGATTTTTATTATTCTGTTCGCTAACTCTTGCGACATTCCGCAGATCCAAAAACTGAAAGATAATTATAACAGGACTGGGAAATCTACTACTCTGTTAGCTCTTCGCTCATACACAGATGAGGTAAGAAATTTTCTCTTATGATTTTAAATTTTCTTATGATTTTAAAAAGTATACTGTTACTTCCATACTTCCATTTCTTATTTCTATCTGTGTTGAAGATTATTGCTGAAGTAGAAGAATCTGCCAATGTGGCGAAGATTGGTAATAAAGGTAAAGGTGCTCTTCGCAAGGAAAAATCAACTGGTCCTCCTCCAAAGAAAAGGAAAGTTCGTTCTTCTTCTCCTTCAAATATTCTTCCTCACTAAAATTACGAAAGTGACAATGGTGATGAGGACAACAATGATCTTGCTGCAAGTGAAGATTCTCCATCTGAATCTTCTATGGCTAAGCTCTCTGGCCTGTTTTCTGATTCTCTACAAGGAATGGGAGATAGCCAATTCGCAAATACCTGCAAAGCTCTCGCTACCCTTTGCGATGTCCCTTTACTGGATGGTGATAGCTCTCTTCGTGGAGTTTCTAGATCAGTGACTCCCGACTTCTTGCATTCTCTCAATAGTCTGGTATACTTTTATCCTTTTACTTCTTCATTGTTATAACTCAAAATTTCTTTCTATATTAATATTTTTTATATTTTTTCGCAAGCTGGAAAAGCTTCTTTTGCTGTTGCCTCAGATCTAGAGAGAAGACGTGAAAATCTTGAAAATAAGAATCTTCAATTTCGCAAGAAGAATGAAGAATTGGAAGCTGAAGTTAAAGGTCTTCGCGAGAAAAATAGACAATTAGAAATTGATTCTTCTTCGTATAAGAACAAAATTTCTAGTCTTCAGCAAGATAATAATCAGCTTTACGGTATGTTACTTTTCTTTTTTCCCTTTATTCATTCATCATGTTGTTTTATCTTATTTAAATGATCCTTTTTGCAGACATTTATGGTCTTTCTGATGAAGCTACCCTTCTTCGTTCATTTCCTAATGCCTTGGATAATGATACCCTTCTTGAGCGTCTTAACAATTCCTTAAATATCTTCTCAAATGATAGAATCTCATCTCTTTCTCTAAATGAGCTTAGATCTAAATTCCGCCTCTTAGAAATTGATCATAGATCTAGTTTAGGATTAGCCAACCGATTTAAGCGTCTCCTTCTTGATTCTAAAGACAAAACCAATGAGTTAAGAACCAATAGCGGTCTCATAGATGATAAGGATCGCATCTCTGATCAAGGTGCCAAGGCTTTGGCGAAATTCCAAGAGGCTCTTCTTGAAGTTCAACTAGAACGAGATGAAGCTAACCGCAAGAATATCAAACTCTGAGAAAGGGAAAATCAAATTCGTTCTCGTCTTCTTATAAGTAGTGAGGGTGAATTTGTTTGGGCTGCGAAAATCTTAGATGATGCTAGAAAAGACTTAGGTGTAAATGTTAGTCTCCAAGTTGAGCATACAACCTTGATTAGAGATATGATTTATGACAGAGAAGGTTACTAACTGCTCTTCTTTACTAATCTTTTGCTTCTTATTAATTCTCATCAAGTTAATAATTGATTGTCTATTGTTCGCAGATTCTAAAAAAAGATATCGTGAAAAGATTGAAGAACTTGAAGCTGAAAAGGAGGAACTCGCAAAGAATCTTTCTTCTTGCAACGACAAATATTCTAGATTAAAGAATCAAATCAAGATCACTGTTGCTAATTTTAAGAATGATGTTATGCATTTTCGCAATCAAACTATCCAAATGGTTTGTGATGATCATAATATCCCACATTCTGATTATCCTTGTCTCTTGGAAGAAATCCCACAGAATACTCCCAGTTTGATTATCTCCGATAGCGAAGCTGACGATGAAGAATCTGATAGTGATGAAAGTTCTGATGGTGATGAAGATTCTGACGCAGACAAAGAAGGAAACAAGTCTGATGAAGATAATGAAGGATTAACTAACAAATAGTCTTTACTTCTTTCTTTGATTCTTTGTAATACTTGTACATTTATTTCTTCTTTCTGTATATTTGTGTTTCTTTCATTTTGACTTGCATTAATTAAAACAATTCTTCTTTGCAATACAGTTAATCAATATAATCATTAATTCTTGAATCTTTGAGTAAATCTCTCATATGGAGACAAATAACATTTTCTAATTTCATACATTCCCATACTTGCCTCTGTTATTTGAATCCAAATGAGAGATTTCATAAAAAAATTCTTATTGTATAACTTCGCAATCTTATGCGAAGTGAATTTTGTTTCTTTTAAAAATCTCATTCCTGTGTGGTCTTATTTTGCCTTCCTAATTAAAGGTCTTATTATGCCACCTCTTGTCATTGCGACAAAATGCAGGACGTCCTTGCATTTTCATGCAAAAACCCATTGATCTTGCCTTGCCTTAACTTTTTCTTTTGTATTATGGCCTCTTCAGGAATGTTGCGACAATATGACAGTCCTAAATATTCTTGCGAAAATGAAGCCCCATGACATTGCCGTATTGCGACGAAATCGCAGGACGTATTCGCACTTTCATGCGAAAACCCATTGATCTCGTCTTATCCTTTTCTTTTGTATTATTGCCTCTTCAGGATTGTTGCACAAATATGACAAGCCTTAATATCCTTGCGAATAAAAATCCTCATGACATTTGCGTCTTAAGACACTTATCAGCTCCCTAACGGATGGTGCCTCCCTTATCTCCCCCATGGTTGCCCCTTCAAGGAGGCGTACTTCTACCACACAAGGTTAGATCCTCCCATCCAGTCTTAACAACAACCATTTGTTTTCGCAGCCTCTTATCCTTTTTACATATAGGGATTATGGTTACGAGACTGCACCCTAAGTGGGGTTTTCTTCAGGGAGAGTGCAGTATAAGCCAAGACTTGTCAAGAATGGCAAAGTACGCTTCAAACGTCTCTGGCACTCTAGACTCAACCGTGTACCTCGGCGCCTTGATCAGATCTGCACTCCTTGGGAGAGTTCTTATTACCTAAGTCATATGCTTAAGCTGAGAATCAAAGGTGCCTCTCCCGTATGGGCTTCATTGACCCCAAATCTCCATGACTCAGGTTCCGGTGGCGGTGTAGCATTTCCCTGAGTCATTCAATAGGTACCCCCTTATATGACGTACTTTACGTCTTACATTTTCCTCTTGCGAAATTGTATTCGCGAACTAGGGTGTACGCCATAAAGGTTTGCCTCTTTCTCTTTTGTCATTTTTCTCTGATTACTTTCTGTAAAATTCATTATCTCTGCGAGAGTCTCGCAAATCATCATATTGTATCTGAATTTCGCAATCTCAATTTTGCCATTCAATCAAATGTATTTTTGAGAATTTTGCTTATTGCGAGAGTATTGTTTCTATTACCTTTGTCATCCTCTGCTTCTTTATTATTTTATGCTATTGTTTCCTTAGTAGTGGTATGTTCATTATTTTTATTCTGAGCTAGCATTAGTTTCGCAACATCTCTTTTCCTTTCCTTTCGATTGTACCCACCATCAACCTCTCACTTCTTTGTGTATCTTTGATTTTGTGTTGCCAATTTTCCTTCTTGTTTGCTCTTCCTTCGCAAGATTCTATCTCAGTTTCGTAACACCTCTTTCCTTCAACCCAATCTCCCTTTATGATTCCTACACCACTGGGGTGAGGGAATTTGATGCACTGGTGAAAAGTTGAAGCTACACCTAGAATCCCATGTAGACGAGGTCGACCAATTAACGCATTATAGGGTGATTCTACATCAATGACACATAATAAGATTTCAGAAGATATTCTCTTCAGTGGAATTCGCATAGTAACCTCCCCTTTAGGATTGTTAGCAGTACCATTAAAACCATATATCTTATATGTTGATGGTATAAGATCATCATCTCTTCCACCCATGGTTTTATAAGTATGATAAAATAAGATGTTCACAGAGCTTCCAGTATCAATTAGAATTCTATTGATTTCCCATGAATCTTCAGCTTCATCATCCTTATCTTCTTTCGGTTTTGGATTAATTTATAATTTTACTACCAATGGATTGTCATGCACCTCTTCTCCTTGGGGAATTTCTTATGCGGTAAAAGAAATGATCTGTTTCTGCCATTCCTCTAGTGGCGAGATTTTCGCAATATTCATAATTTCTCTTCCATCATTATCTCTTGCGAACACTCTACTCAAAACATTATCATGAAAATCTTCAATTGTCTTATATGAATGTACGATAGAGTGACAGAATAGATTTTTTGCTTTTGCACCAACTTCTATGAAGAATGTTTCTTTCTTTTTCATCGTATTCATTTTGTGATGTTCTGGTGGTGGTGGCAGTGGTTGAGATTGTGGATGCCCTACCAGAAAGTCGTTTAGTTTTCCTTGATCTATCATTCTCAAAATAATTCTTTTTACATTTCTGCAATCATTTGTGGTATGTCCATGAAAATGATGATAAGAACAAAACTCATGACTTTTGTGGTTTGGAGGTGGTTTCGTTCCCATGTTCCATGGTGTTGGTATATTCTCCATCAAGATTATAGCTTCCCATATCTTCTCCACACTTTCATTTAGAGGTGGCATCTTGATTTCTTCCCATACTACCTTGTGACCTCCTTGTCCTCTATTATAGTTTTGTCTTTGACCTCCATAATTTTCTTGAGCTTGATCGAGTCTTTGAATCTTGTTATTTCCTCCACGATTGTAGAAATTTCTTTCTCTTTCATACTCTTCTTGATCTCGGCTTCCCATAGCTACCAGTTTCTGTTGATTGTTACTTGTCACCTTCTCTTTTTGTACTTGCGAAGTATTCGCCACTGTGTTTATTAGCTTGGGTAATAAGCTTGCATTCGCTGTTTGTGAGCTGGTGTTCGCAACTGGATATGATTCCATTTCATTTTGCCTTTCCTCTAGAGAAATATATTCTTCTTGAAGTTCTCGCAATTCAGCCATTGTGATCGTATTCTTGACTCTGAAAATTTGGACATACAATAGGTTTGTTGCAAACATAGCATTGATAAATGATAATATAAGATATCTCTCATATACACGGCCAGCCATTTCGCTACACATAGTTCTCCATCTTTTAGTCAGGTGTTTCAAACTTTCGCCAATCCATTATTTTAATCCAAACACATCTTCTATACCAGGCCGCGAGGAATTATTACTTATATACGCCCCCAAGAATGTAGTATGCAAATGATTGAAGGAGGTTATTGTGTTCTTTGGTAGACCTTCAAACCATTTTAATGCCTCTCCTGTTAAGCTGGATGCGAAATATTTGCACAATACGGCATCATGATTTTCCCATTGTAACATGCACCTCACATAGGCTTTAATGTGTTGAATTGCACAAGTTGTTCCATCAAAAATGCTGGTTAATGCAGGCAAATTGCATTTTGGTGGTATTCCTCCTAATTGTACTTCCCTTGTAAATGGAGTTTTCGCAACTTCTTCTATTGCTTCATCCAATTGTCTTCTACCTACTTCTCCTCTATTATTTAGCATTCCTCTCATTTCTTCTAATTCTTTCAAGATTTGTTTATTTACACCTGAATCTTGATCCATTGGTCTCTTTAATTTCGACTCTCTTCTTCTGCGTTCATGTCTATATTCTCTCGCGAAATTTTGCATTTCTTCTTCATTATCCTCATCTCTATCTTGAATTCGCATATGATGATGCCTTTCATTTTCCCCTCCACGAATTTGTTCATTTCTTATCAATTCAACTCGTTGTCTTTCAGCCATCCTTTTTACTCTATCATACTCCTCATTGAGATTACCGTTATTCCGGTTTTGTGTACGTCTTCTTTCTCGATTGTCATGATTGTTCTGACGAATTGTATCCTGAAGCTCTTGTTCTTCCATTTCCTCTCTCAATCTTTCACGTTCGCAGATTAAACGTGCTTGTTCAGCATAATGTCTTTCAATTTCTTCTTCAATTGTATGTTGATTTCTTTGAGTTTCTCTCATATGTAAAATTCTTATTCCTTCCTCTCGATTTCCTTCGCCATCTTGGTCATTTCGTCCCTGATGTTGTTCGTTCTCTTGATTTCCACCGTTTTTCCCATCATCAAAAGTTTCATTTTGTGGAATGTAACGATCATCAGCTCTTTCTCTATTTTTGCGATATTCTTCATTAGGATTTGATATTTCTTCTTGAATATTGTTTCCAGCATTGATTGTGGGTGAGTTTTGCCTCATTTCTCTTCTAGTCGATCTTGAATATGATTTTGTAATACTTCTCGATCTTCTATTCTGTAGTCTTATATTCTCCATCCTTAATTCGTGATTTTGCCTTATTAAATTTGCACGTTCTTCTGCCTCAGCTCTTCTTTCTTCATGTATTCTTCGTCTCAACATTTCTAATGCTCAAATTTCCTCATCTCCATGAATTATTCCTTCATCTGCTTCTTGATTTCTCTCTTCCTGTCTATAATTTCTGTTTTGTTGCTCTTCTTCTATTTCTTCTGCCGAATTTGATTGTCAATTGTGTATGCTCACCCTATCATAATCTGTATTCCTCCCTTGAACTAGTGTTTGTTGAATTAGTGGTTGAATTTTATTTTCTCTATTACTTCTCATTCTATTAGATTCTCCCATTTCACTTCTTTCTCTTCCAGCAATTCTTTTGCTTCTTCTAACAGTAGTCGGTTGTTCGGATGTATTTCTTCTTCTAGCCATTTCTTCAATGTTAACAGTATTGCAAGAAATTATGGAAAATTCTTAATCAATCACTCTAAATTTTCACAAATCTCAATATCAATCTTCAGCTTTTTCTAAAAAAATCTTCAATACCTCCCTGTTTCTAGCGCCATTATGTAGTTGCAGGAAATCCTACACTACACCCCTCATATGATTTCATTATTAATCAACTCATCTTTAGGTTTACACTCTTAATTTTATTAATTAATCTTTGAATGTTCTTACAAGAAAAGATAAAGAAATCAAGAATGATCTCTGCTCTAAACTTTCTCTCTCCTATTTACTTGTTTCTTACTCAAAAAGATCCTCTCCTCTTTACAACTCGAACGACTATTTATAAAGAAATACATAGTGGATGACAGCTAATCTGTCCTTTATTTTCGGGTATGGTCTGCGACATTCTCGCAACCTTACAAATGTTAATTTCTCAAACTCTCTAATTTTCGCAGAACTATCATATCTTTCTCGTGATCTTTGCTGACGTCATTTATTTTATCATTTCTGAAATTGTTCTGCGACGCTGTTATGCTGTGTCATTGATAATTTTGCTGAAACATTGTCGTTGCGAGATTCTGATCCTACAAAAAGAAAGGGTTATTATCGACAATTCTACTCTTTATAAGGTTTTAGAGTTGGGCGTATACGAACCTGTCAATAGGTTTCGAACCGTACATTCATTTTTCCTTTTGACATCCTATATAAGACTGCTTGTTGAGTTAAGTGATTCAATCACACAAATCCAGTTGTTTATAACTGTTCTCAAAGCACTATGTCATCAGATGGAAAGGATGTCAACATGATTGTTAAGTCTTCGATCAAGGAAAAAGAGAAATCTCATGCTAAGTCCCTGAAAAAAAAAGAAGGAATACAAGAAAACCCAGGGCTGTTCTTTCTAACTCTCAGAAGTTTTCCGATGTTCTTGATGAGTTAAATGAAATAAGAAGGGAGATTTATGAAATAAATACGTTCATGTATAAATCATTGGAAATTCAGAGGACCCTAATTCTACCTCTTCAGCCAAGACAGTTCGTGGGTATTGACACTTATCTTCGTGAACCTTATGTCCCGATGGTTGTCGATAACAAGGAGTTAGGGAATGATAAAGAATTTCTCAAAGGAATTGTTGCCTAGTATGTCTTCTTTTTGGATTATTTGGAATAATAACTAGTGCTTTCAATAGCGATGATTGTGACGACACATTGCTATTTTTGTTTTCATCTTCTCATGTTATTTTTTAGGTTTATTGGTTTTTTTAAATTCTAAAATTTTTTGGAGGATGATGTTATTGCAATATTGATCTTTATGATTTTGTGATATTGCAATTTGTTTATGGGATATGTATTGTTTGCGTCCGTGAACTTGAAGGTCCCATATTATGTCAAAAGTAAAGTCGTTCATGAATTGTTATTCGTATTGATGAAAGGATGAATGGACTTTTGACAATTACAAAAGTTATGCCTATGCAGTCATGTATTTGATGGAAAATAGGATAAAATATTTTGTTTTACAAGGATAAAGTCTATTATGTCGTTATCCACGGTATTGATCTTCGTTGATCCATTTTGTTATGTTTTACCGTGAATGCTCCATTGTATGTCTTATGTTGAGCACGATACAACTAAATTAACTAAATTAATTAATCATCTTGGTTGGTTATTTAGTTATTTGCTCCAAAAGTCTTCTTTTGTCGAGCAAAATCTTTTGACAATTAAATTGATTACTTTTGTGATTAGTTTGGTTGTTTGTTTTCCAATTAGATTAATTATGGGTTCTCTTGTAATTAGTCTAGTTGAGTTTTCATATATTCCACAAATTCTTGTGTTGAGTACATGAACGACTATACTAATCATCTTCTATTGGTTAATGTAGTCGTATATTCCGTAAGGTTTTCCTTATGTTGAGTATGTGAACGATTAAGTTAGTCATCTCCGTATGATTACCTTAGTCGTAGCTCCATAAGTTTACTTATGTTGAGAATTTTCAATTAAATTGATCACTTTTGTGGTTTGATTTAGTTGCGTATTCCAATTAAATTAATCATGAATTTACCTGTGATTCATTTGGTTGAGTTTTGGATATAGAAAATCATTTCTATGCTTTTTGGTGTCCAATTTTAAAATCCTTCTTTTCTTTCGAAATTAAGGTCGTTCTTGTTGTTCTTTTGGGAATGACATCAAATGGGGGAGAGTTCTTTTGAACTTGTGCTTAATGGTAATATCTTGTGGGGTGTGCGGCTGCGGAATTTTATAGGGGTTGTCTTGTATCTTAAAACTCATTGATGAATGCATTTATCTTCGGCTTTATGATTGCATCTAAATTAATGTGTAGTTCTACTACATATACATATGGTTTTCGGATCATTGAGTAAGGGGGAGTGGTTTCCATGTGAGATGGAGTATTGACTAAGAGGGAGTGATACATATCACCGTAGTATTATTGTTAAAGTCGTGATGCAATTGGACTTTGATGTTACATAATAATACTATGTCACTGTATAATAATGATCGAGAATCTCGATTTCTCTCATTGTTATAGCTACGGATCTTCAACAACGGTGATGCTAAACTTACAACCTTTGGGATCATTGGAGTACTTGGAAGGACGAAGATTTCAGGGAACGTTGAAGATTAGACTATGGAATAGGAGCCACTAAAGTTTATCTTTTTTGTATTCCATATATTAATAGTTTTGTCAATAAAATTAACAAAGGGGGGGATTGTTAGAGCATAGCTCGGTCGACCTCGCATGCGTTGCTATCTCAAGCATGTTTGTCAATGTTAGTGATCAAAACTATAAGTCTTGATTTTTATCCTACATAGCTAAGTCTCGGACTAGGACAGAAAAGTGTAGTTGAGCTCAAGGACTTTATGGAGATTCATCATACAACGACGAAGATCTACTCAAGGAATCGTGGAACTTCATCAACAAAAAGGTATGTGGAGACTTGAACTTATCTATCACTCAAAAGTCTATCTCTTTTATCTCCTACTTCTTATGAGACAAAAGTCGTATGTTATATAGACTGGATCATACACATTTGATATTTCGAGCCGAGTATATCTCGTCTATCTATATCTCAAAATCATGTGTTGGTAAAGCGTTTCGCTTTGATCAAGTTTATCTTCACCTAGTGATGAAAGTCATGAAAAGTTTCAATTACTTTGAAAATTGCTCTGACGTGAATCGGTCTGTGAATAACGGCTACATAGCGTCCTCTGAGAATGTATCAATGATTGGAATGAGAGTTTATATTATATAACCATGTATTCCTTAATCCAAAGTTTTCGAACTTTGTTGATTGAGAGAAACCGTAGGAATTGGCTTTGCCAAATCCGCGAACCCAGTCCGCGAACCGACGGAATTTCTCGTACCGAGAATTTCTGCTGGGATTTTCCAAAAAACTCGTTTGCGTGTTAGTCCGCGAACTGGCGGAAGTCTCCTTGCCAATATTTTCTGCTGAGTTTGGAAAACTCTGTCGGTTGTCTTAAGTCCGCGAACTTGTTTGTGAGCTTAAGTGGTTATGATCTAAAGATGTGCTCTGAACATGAAACTTAAATTAAAAAGGAATGTTTTATGCAAACCGTGGCTATAAAGTTCCTGAGCCGATTCAATCGAATCGAATCATCTTTGTTTCAATTGTTTCTTGTGTAGTTACATAAGATCTCATAGCAATTGAACAACTCTTTAACTAGTTCATTTGAGTCAATTGAACTAGTTATGGTGAAGAAGAACAAGGTTAATATGAAATGCTCATATGGTTAACCTTTTGGGTTACTATGTTGAACCCACATACACGTACACGTTTGGGCATGGTTTTCACAAACCCAGTAAACGTCTACCCAAGTGTGTGTGACAAGCTAAGTTTTCGATCTAATAGTTAAGAAATATTAGCTTGAATCTAAATCAGGTTTTCATCTAACGATGAATAAGGATTGCTTTGTAACTAAGGCAAAACCCTGATTTGAAGGCTATATAAAGGAGACATCTAGCATTGTACAAAACTAATCCCCACAGGTTTGTGTGATACTAGTGCGCTCGCTAGAGTCGATTCTCCTTTAACATTTGGTTTCCTTCTCTAAAACCAGGTTAACGACTTAAAGACTTCATTGGGATTGTAAAGCCAGACTGATACTACTTTTATCGTAGTTGTGTGATCTGATCTTGCATCTTCTATCGTACGAGTAAAATCTATTGATTGGCTTGAGATCGTGTGAGTTCTCCGATAGGCAAGATAAATAAGTCACAAACATCTTCGTCTCATTGTTTGTGATTCCTCGACAAACCTCATGTGTAGTCAGGAAGGATTGTAGAAAGGTGATTGATTAATCTAGGATGTTCTTCGGGAATATAAGACCGGATTATCAATTGGTTCCTGTTCACCTTGATTTTCATATCTTAAGACGAAACAAAACCTAGGGTTTTTCTGTGGGAGACATATTTATCCTTTGATAGACTTTTCTGTGTGAGACAGATTTTTTTATTATCAAGTATGCAATTTTGGGTTGCAGCAACTCTTGGTAGTGGGTGAGATCATCTAAGGGAATCAAGTGCGCAGTATCCTGCTGGGATCAGAGGCATAGGAGTACAACTGTACCTTGGATCGGTGGGAGACTGATTGGGGTTCAACTATAGTCCAGTGTGAAGTTAGCTTGGAGTAGGCTAGTGTCTGTAGCGGCTTAATACGGTGTGTATTCAATCTGGACTAGGTCCCGGGGTTTTTCTGCATTTGCGGTTTCCTCGTTAACAAAACTTCTGGTGTCTGTGTTATTTCTTTTCCGCATTATATTTTATATAATTGAAATAATACAGGTTGCGTGATCATCAATTGGAAATCCAACCTTTGGTTATTGATTGATATTGATTGATCCTTGGACATTGGTCTTTGGTACCGTCCAAGTTATTCCTTGTATTTGATAAAGACTCGCTATTGTTTTTAGCTTGAGTAAAAATCAAATCAAGAGAGAGATATTAACTCCTTGAGATACTTTTATCTAGATTGAGTCTGACTGTCTAGTTGATTCTCTAGCAAAGTATTTCAGAGTTAGTCCATACAGATTGCTAAGAGAAATATTGGGTGGTGTTGTTAGACCCCTCTTTTTAGCAAGAACAGAGTTTCTCCCGTAGCTGCTCTTCTTGTAGTTCGGTAGGCCCATAGGAAATTATGTAGCTGTTCACACCATCTTTTCTTGTATGCACCCAACTTCTTTTTTAAGTTCATTTCTATCGTCTTATTAGTTGCCTTCGCTTTTTCATTGCTCTTAGGGTATATCGGAGTGGACTTATTCTTCTGAATGTTTAAAGTGTTGATATGAACAACATGTCTATGTTCTTTCCTTCTAGTTGTTTGCCATTGTCAGAGACTATGGCGGCTGGTATCCTAAACCTGCAGATGATTTGATCAAACAAAAATTTAAAGACATCCGTGTCTCTAATTCTTGCCAAAGCTCTTGATTCCACCCACTTGGTGAAATAATCTGTAGCCACAATAAGGTATTTTCTTTTCGATGTCCCTTCTATAAAAGGTCCAACAATATCAACCCCCCACTTGACGGATGGCCATGGGATGATGACTGAGTTGAGCTCCGTTGTTGGTTCCCTAATCTTCCTGGCGAAGCGTTGGCATCTTTCGCAACGCTTAGCCACATTTTTTGAATCTTCGTCCATGTTTATCCAATAGTATCCTTGCATCTTGGATTTGATCGCTAAGGGCCTTCTTCCGCTATGGTTGCCGGCTTCTCCGTTGTGTATATCATGCAATATTTTTCTACCCTCGGTTTGTATGAGGCACCGCATCAGAGGTCCGAGAAATGACCTTCTGTATAGTATCCCATCACGTAGGCTATACATTGTTGCCTTTGATTCGAGTTTCCGAGCTTCTTTGACATCTGCTGGTAAGGTACCTTTTTCAAGGTATTGATGAATTGGTATTCTCCAATCGTATTTCGCTTCGTCTTCGTTGCTTTCTCCCGACATGGACTGGTCTTCGTCGGACTCGTCAGCTTCGTTATCTGGTTCTTCTACCTCTTCGTCTTTTTTCTCCTTTCCTGCTTCCCTCATGGCCCGAGTTTGGACGGCCAAAGCTTCTTCGAATCCTGAGATTGGTCCTTCTATCGAAGGTTCATATATCCTTCCAATTTGCACGGAGGTGGTATTTCTATCCCTCAGCATTGATGATATAAATGCTAAGGCATCTGCGTGTCTGTTGTCTTTCCGACAGACATGTCTGAATGTAATTTTGTCGATCTTTGATGCATGCTCCTGTGCTAACTTTAGGTAGATCCATAGTTTGATATTTGAGCTTGATTTGTCTAATGACCAGTTGTGAGTCACTAGTAAGACGAACATCTGATAATCCTAGCTCTTGTGCCAAGCGTAGACCGTGTATGACCGCTTCGTACTCCGTGATGTTGTTAGTATATTGTTCGAATTCTAACCTAAATGCATGGATGAGTCGATCTCCAATAGGGGTTATTATCACAATCCCTATGCCCGCGCCTTCTCAATTGGAGGAGCCATCTACGAATATCTCCCACCTTCGTAAATTTTGTGGTTCCAAGATGTCTTCTGGTTCTAGCTTATCCTCCTCTATTCCTGGGATGTCGTCTATTTCTGCTTCGTCGTTGAGAGGTAGGTCCGCTAGGAAATCCGCTAAGATTTGTGATTTCTCAGCTTTCCTTGTCTCGAAGATTATGTGAAACTATTTGATCATGGAACTCCATTTTTCTACCCTTCCGATTTTCTCCGTGCTATCCAGGATTTGACTTATCTGAGCTTTTGTGAAGACTCCGATGGTATGTGCGTCGAAATATATCCTTAGTTTCTATGTTGCCACTACTAAGGCATATATGAGCTGCTCCACCTTGGTATAGTTACGCTCCGCTGAACTGAGTATCTTGCTGATGTAGTATACAGGATTTTCTCCTTTCCCCTGGTCTCGTACCAATACTGCGCTCACAGCGTAGCTTGTTGCTGCTAAGTATAAGATGAGTATCTCACCTGGCTCCGGTTTCTGCAGGATAGGTACTGATGCTAAGTACTTTTTGATCTTGTGAAAGGCTTTTTCACATTCTTTGGTCCATGTAAATATGTTTCCTTTCCTTAGAGTATCGAAAAATGCTTTGCATTTATCCGACGACCTTGCTATGAATCTTCCCATGGAAGCTAAGATTCCATTAAGCTTTTGCACTCCTTTCAAAGTTTGTGGAGATGGCATCTCCATTATTGCTCTGACCCTTTCGGGGTCTACTTCTATTCCTCGCTTAGTTACCAAATATCCCAAGAATTTTCTTGAGGTTACTCCGAACGTGCATTTCTCCGGGTTCACCTTCATGTGAAAATTTCTCATGGCTTCGAATATTTCCCTTAGGTCTGACAGGTGGTTTTTTGCTTCTTTGCTCTTGATGAACATATCGTCCACGTAGACCTCCAGTATCTTGCCTATCCATGTCTTAAAGATTTTGTCCACTAATCGTTGGTATGTTGCCCCCGCGTTCTTTAGTCCAAAAGGCACCCTTGTATAACAATACAAACCTCGTGGGGTAAAGAACGCAGTATGCTCCTGATCTTCTTCTGCAAGGGATATTTGGTTGTAGCCTGAGTATCCATCCATGAAGGATAGTCTCTGGTGTCCTTCGGTTGCGTTGACTAGTTGGTCGATGTTTGGCAGCGGGTAGCTGTCTTTGGGGCACGCTTTGTTGAGATTTCTAAAGTCGATGCAAATGTGCACGCCTCTGTTCTTCTTAGGTACGATTACCATATTAGATATCCACGTAGGATACTTGACTTCTCCTAGGAATCCTGATGCGAGTAGCTTTTGTAACTCCTTTTCTACCGCTTCATGGTAGATATCTGCCACCTTACGGATGCGTTTTTTAAATGGTGGAATTTCTGGTTTGAGCCGAAGGTGGTGTGAGACCAATTCGAGTCAATTCCTGGCATGTCTTCCATTGACCATGCAAAGACGTCTGCCTATTCCCTGAGTAGCCTTTGTAGTTTCATCTCCCCTTCCTCTTCAAGTAAAGTTCCAATGTTGAGCATTTTCGGTTCTGTCTCCGTTCCAATATTTTCTTCGTTGGTTCTACCGGTGAGCTGGTTTGTTGCTGAGGCCGTTGAGGAGTGCTTTTCTGTAATTGTAATTTGGCGGAAAGATTCGCCCTCGTCGTGGCGGAGGTGCTTGTCTCTAGAACTGAGATGGCTTCTGGGACTGAGAAGGCTCCTCCCTTCACTTCCTTAGTGTTTTCTTTTCGTCGTTTTCTTTCGTACTGCTGGGTAGCAGCTCTTTCTTCGTTTAGTCTGACCTCTGCTAGATTGCATAGCCTTGCGTCTTGCTGGTCACCTTTGATTTCCATCTCACCCATGGGTGTAGGAAATCGTAGGCATTGATGATATGTCGAAGCTGTTCCTTGCAATCTATGGACCCATAGTCTACCCATGATTACATTCTAGAGAGAAGGTGCTTCCGCCACGCAGAACCGTGTATTGTTTACTAAGGGGCCAACACGTACCTGCAAGACAATTTCTCATTTTATCCTAGAGACTTCTCCGTTGAAACCGTATATGGTGCAAGTGGAAGAATCCATCTGTTCTGCTGTCAAACCCATGCGTAAGTAGGGTTAGTAAAATAGTACATTTAACGAACTTCCCCCCTCAATGAGTACCTTCGCAACGTTTCATCCGTGTATTGGAAGAGTGATTGCTAATGGGTCGTTGTGCATTTCGACCTCCTGGTTGACGTCTTTTGTTGAGAATTTTAATGGCGTGTCCATCCATTCTTCCCAAGTGCTAGTAGGCGGTCCACTTAGCTTAAACACCTTGTGGGATTCTATCTTTTTCCTGTTTCGAGCTAACTCGACGATATCTTCGAGCAGTTCTTCTTGACCTCCACTGGAAAAGGTGATCATGTTGATGTATTTGTCGTCCTGAGGTAATTCTACCCTTTTCTTCGGGGTCTCCTCAGTTTCAGCTGGCTGTAGCTGTACGTACTCCATGAATTTTACTTCGTCAATGAATCTCTGGATCACGTTTCGTAAATAGTAGCACGCATCAGTTGTATGCCCGTAGTACTGGTGGTAAGCACAATACACCTTGGCCTCCTTCGTTTTGTCTAGCTTCTTTCCCCTAGTATTAGGATAAGGAAAGCCCGGCTTTGGTCCCTCCTTGCTGAGAATGTGAGAGAATGTTGTATTCAGCTTCATGTAGATTTTATCTACAAAGTCTTCTCTTCCTTTGCTTCTTTTGCCGTCTCCGTATTTGGATCGTTGGTCTCGAGAGCTGGTCCTGCCCCCGGCTTCGTTTTGTCGCTTAGGTATCTCCGGAATTGGCTCCAGAGAGTTGGTACGTTGTGGAGCTGTTGTCGCCTTTGCTTGTGCCCTGGGGTTGTCCTTCTGGATTTATTCAAGTCTGATGTAGCGGTCTTGGACAACTCTGAGTTCTCCTTCGGAATCGAGGGCTCTGTTGTGAAGCTCTACAAAGATGGCTGAGGTTCTGCCAAGCCCATACTTATAACAGTTAATGCTAATTTCTGGATTGACTTTTCCAATTGCTTGGAAAGTCTTCTGCCACCTTATGTGTATTGCATCAATGTTTCTCGGAGTCCGATATCTAAAGAAAATAGTCTATCTAACCCTGCCGTTGTTCATTTGTTGTACATGTATGTCTCCAAAAACACCGTGGACAATTGCTCAAAAGACTCAATTGAGTTTGCTGGTAAATTATCATACCAGGCTAGTGCTGATCCTGTCAAGCTTGCAGGAAAGTACCTATAAAGTACTACCTCATCCCTTTCCCAATGGGCCAGGACACGAGTGTAATACCGTAGGTGGGCTATGGGATCTGAGGTACCGTTGTATGCTTGGAACGTAGGTACCGGGAATTTCGGAGGGATGGGTTCCCTCAAAATGCGAAAAGACAATGGGGACGTGGTTGCCTCTTGAAGCACTTCTTCTAGTATTGCGCCTGCTTGGCCAGTTTTTGGGCTTGTATCTCTTTCCGCATTTTCTCCATTTTCTCCATAACCATGTTCACATTGTGAGCATCTTTGGAAAATGCTTCGTCGTAGTAGGATTGAGAGGGATTGTATGTCGAGTTCGTCTCTTCTGGATCGTGGTGCACCCTCCTGGATCCCTTAGGTTGATTGGTCTTCGGTGGGTTGAGGTCTACTATTCGTCTTCCTGAGATAGCTCCGTTTTCACGCCTCTTTAGTAGAGGGTGAGCTTGGGAGCCTTCGATCTATATGTCCAGCATGCCTTTGAGGTTCTGGTTCTCTTGGGACATCTCGTGCATTGCATCCTCGTTCTCCTTGTTACGGAGTAGCAAGTCTGCTATTTGTGACGCCATTTGATCTTCGTTGTGGGCTCCACCTCCCTAAGGAATGTTGTCTGCCGGATCTTCGGAGTTATCTGCTCCTTCTTCTATAAATGGTGCGTCTGTATCTATCTGAATTGGAGTTAGGTTTCCCAACCCTCATCCCGTAGGAACTAAGGTTCTGGGTAACCTTGCGTTGGCCGCATGTGGCTGCGTATTGGTGGGATGCTCTGGCAACGGCAAAGCCGTAAATTGGTTGAGCTCCAGTTGTCCGTTCTATGCTTCGGTTGTCCGTTCTCTGCTCCAGTTGTCCGTTCTCTGCGTATTTGTGAGCAGTCTTTCTTCTTGCTATTTCGCTTTGTCCGTCCTATGCTTCGGTTCTTTGGTTCGCTTGAGACGGATTTCGAGATCTTCCTCTGGTAAGTGCTGGTCGTGAGCTTGTTGGTACATCGTTTGGTTTCTGCATGCCTTCGGCTTTCGTTATCCTGTGGTCACAGAAAGTTGACAGAATCTGCTACTCGGGTGCCTTCGTCAAAAGTAGCAATTAATGCTCTGACTGAGAAGACGGCTGAGCAGCTTTTCAGAAAAGGACTGAAATAATGGTTTTGAAAAACAGGTATTAAATGCATGTGACACCTTTGCGAATAAAACAACCTTAAATGTTGAAAACCAATCGAAAGGAGGTGTCAGATCTCACAAAAAACAAGGTTATTAAATGCTTTATAAGACTTTTCTTCCTTAAAATCTCACTGAGATTCCTCTGTCAGTCAAAGGTTCTCAGATATAAAATATGCTCTGTTAAAAAAGTTTGTTTTAGTATGAAACAAAGATTTTGTCGTTTTGTGAGTACTTTTTGTGAAAACGTTTGTAGATCTTGTGTATGGGGAAAAACGATTTGCTGGTTTTTACGAAATTGAAGAGTCGACCGTGTGGAGACTCCTTGAACCGAGCGAAATGTTGAACCTCACACAGATGTACTGCAAGAAGGGAGTGCTTTAGGTTCGAGAGATCAGTCTGTAAGACCCAGGCCTAAACCAAGAACAATGGTCGTTCCAGAGTCAATTCGGCCACAGAAGAGGATGGGTTGATCTGTAGGAGGGAAGCTGAGAAATGCGTGAGCTCAATGGTGATCTGAGATTGTAGGTGTGTTGTGAATTCAGCGTGAAAATGCTCTGAATGATTGAATTTTTCTCAATTGAGAGTAATTTCTGTGAGTTCGTGTAAACGAAAGATTGTTTGTATGAACTTTGATGAGAAATTGCTCGTTTTGGCGAATGTTGTTCCATTGTTCGAAAAAACCTCCTTTTCTTCAATCAGGATTCAGAGATATTTTATAATGTCGGAGTTGAAAACACCATGATCCCATGAAGTGTGACAGTTGCGGGAATCAGAGAATGGGAAATGGGGAAATCATGTTAAAACCAATTACTTATCGTTCGGAGACTTGGTTAACTTTCCACCCACTACTTTGCTTACTCTTCCAACTGATTGCACGACTTGCTCACATTCTCATCGTGGGTGAACACACGTGCCGTATACCTCCAGACCAAAACCCTAGTTAATATCCCCCCATGTGACACAATTGAAATCTCGTGATTGTGGAGTCAGTTGCTGACTTTATGGGACGATGAGTCCATGTAGCGCTGAGTTGAACATGATTAGAAAATGTTCTGAAACTCATGAATTTATCGTGTCTGCTGAGACGAGGTATCATCATAACCTAGGACGAGCAAAACTGTGTTGCTAAATTGTTGAATATTGATAGTTGAACCAATATTCTTTGGTTTGAGAAAATATTGCTAGTCTGAGCGAGTATTTCTAATTGAGTAAATATTGCCGGTTCGAGCGAATATTGCTAGTTCGAGTAAATATTGCTAGTTTGAACAAATATTGTTCTTTTGATGAATTGTTGGTAGCTGGACCAAATAAAATATTAATTTAAGTTACTGACTGCTGGGTCGAGCAAAATAAATATGAATGTTAATCATGGAATCAACATAAAATTATCAGAGTGTTCGAATCTGCTCAGAATCACGTTTCTGCAGAGCTCTGGATTCAAAACCCTAATTTTACCGAGATGATGATTTATTGAAAATCACATAGGACCGGCTACATGGGATGACGGGTTCACCATATAATGCCTAGATACTCGAATGATCAAAAATACCAAAGTCTCTTGAGGACCAGTTGGTGAAAGAATGATTAAATGTTGGTTTAATCATTTACTGAAATAATGCTCGTGTGAGCGACAAATCATAAAACCTGATGTAGAAAATATGAGGGACCGGACAAGAGGTCATGAGACCGGCTCTTGGTGGCCGTGGGACCAGTAGATGGTCGTTTGAGCGAACTTCCAATTGTTTGGAAAGAGTTTGAACCTAATATAAACAGCTGAGCAAATTAGGTTAAAATCATTAAAGCACACGGGACCAGCTATTTGCAAGCCTCAGGTTCACCCTTGGTCGGTCTACGGGATGTTTCCATGTCACCATAATGTTCACGCTTCAGTCCTGAGAATTTTGATATTTTCTGGTACACGTTTGAGCAACATTTGGAGAAAATATGCAAAATCCATGGTTTTGCTGAAACCGGCAAAAATACATGAGATGATGAAAATAATAAATAAAACAAGGAATTACAAGGTGTGGGACCGGCCACGGCTAGGGCATAGTCGTCCGGCTGACACGCCGTCCCACATGCTTTTCCCAGTTTTATGTGATTTTATGTATTTTTCTCTCATTTAAAGGAAATTCCATGAAACTGGAGAGTTTGGCAAAATTAGGGAACTTCCATGAGATGAGAGACATAAATTAAAATATAAAATAAGGAATGGGAGTGTAGGACCGGTAATGGCCGGCCGGCCAATGGGCGCGGGTCCCAAGGCGCTCTTCCCAATTTTATGTAATTTTGATGATTTTAGATAATTTTCATAAAATCAAAGGGATTTGTTGAAAATCAAGATATTTTGTTGAAATCAGGGAGTTTTCATGAAATCAGGAAAAAACACCAAATAATAATAAAATAATGGGCGTGTGGGACCGGCTAGGGCATGGCCGGTCGACTAGAGCCCGGTCCCACAAGTTTTCCTAATTTTTTAATATTTTCCATGATTTTAGAGAAAATACATGAAATTAGGTAATTTTAGGGAAAATTCATAAAATCAAGGAATTTTCATAATTTGAGAAGGAATAATAAAATAATGGGACGTGAGGTGTGGGACCGGCCAAGGCATGCGGCCGGCCGGCGGTCCCGCGACACCTTTCCCTAATTTTATTATTTTTGATAAAATCATGTAATTTAGATAAAAATACATGAAATTAGGTAAGTTTCATGATTTTAGGGAAAATTCGTAAAATCAAGGAATGTTATTAGGATATGTCTACTTATTTGGGCGATTACCAATTCGGGGTTGGTATTCCTGCTGGTGGGGAAAGTATTTTACATGCTGTAAATCGCCTACTGGAGATGAATGGTTACTCAGAGAAAATGTCAATGATGCTCATTGACTTTTCCAATGCCTTCAACATGGTGAGCAGATCGCAGATCATCAAAGAGGTTCGCCTTCATTGTCCAGGTATTTCTCGTTGGGTAGAATTTTGTTACTCGAGGCCTTCCAAAATCTACTATGACCATTATATTTTGTCATCTGCACTTGGAGTTCAGCAAGGTGACCCCCTTAGTCCTTTGCTCTTTGCATTGAAACTTCACCCCCTAGTGAAGACTATTGCTTCTCAATGCAAACTTGACTTGCACGCTTGGTACTTGGATGATGGTACAATTATTGATGATACATTAGAGGTAGCTAAGGCTCTGAGTATAATAGAAATGGAAGGACCACGCAGGGGTTTACATCTTAATGTAAAGAAAACCGAAGTCTTTTGGCCTTCTACTGACCCCAGAAGCACAGCTGAAGGAGTTTTCCCCGCTGATATTGGTAGACCTTCTAATGGTGTTAAACTATTGGGTGGACCGGTGAGTCTGGATTTGAACTTTATCGGTGATATGATGTTGAGCAGGGTGAATAAGACTGTTCAATTGATGTCTGCTATCAAGAAACTCAAAGACCCTCAAAGTGAGATGCTATTACTTCGCAATTGCACTGGAGTTTCTAGATTGTATTTTGCAATGCGTACTACCAATCCTGCAGCCTTACAATCTGCCACTGCCCTTTTTGATGATCACTTACTTAAGTACTTGAGACTTCTCATCACTGGTGATGGTGCGGGGTTTGGTCCTCTACAGCAGCGACTATCTACCTTGCCCATCAAAGATGGTGGACTTGGCATTTACACCATGGCTGACACTAGCGCCTATTGTTACCTTGCTTCTCAGTGTCAGACTACTTCGGTACAAAAGGTGATCTTTGATAATTCATTCTCAACTGAAAAAGGCTCTGCTTATCAGTTTGCACTACAGAATTTTGCTCAGGTATGTGGATTTCCTTCTACATACTGTGTCGATGATACTGCCCCCCCCCCCCCCCCCCCATCCATGCACTCCCTGGCAGTCACTTATTTTGATGCAGTTAAGAAGCAAATCCCAGACCAATTTTCTATGTCCGCAAGAGATTCCATCCTGTGGCAGTGCAACCGTATCAACCATGCACAAGATTATTTAATGGCTGTATCCATCATTGGGCTTAATCAGTGCCTTGGACCTAGACATTTTAGAGCTGTACTTTGCTATCGTCTTGGTATCCCATTGTTTGTTGAGAATGTCTTGTGCCCAAGTGTAATAAAACCATGGACATCTTTGGTGATCATGCACTTCATTGTGCTAAGGATATAGGCCCCAAGTTTCGACATGATATTGTTCGTGATGTAGTCGTCGACATTTGCTTCAAAGCTAGTGTGCCTGCTCGTAAGGAAGTTTCTTTGGGATTTCTGACGAATGATGACAAAGAGCTGAAACCTGCTGATATTCTTGTGCTTAACTGGGAAGACGGAAAGGATGTTTGTATGGATGTCACTGGTTTTTCGCCCTTCGCAGGTGATGGAATTCGATCTTTCGTCCCAGGGAAAGCTATATCTAATGCGGTTTCACGTAAACACTCTAAATACTTGGACAAGTGTATTTCACATGGACATGGATTGAGTGTTTTGTCTTTCTCTACTCTAGGAGAGTTGGGTGAGGATACTTTGTGTTTTTTCAAGCGTCTGAAGAATTGTTTAGTTAGTAACGACGCTAGTAGTGGTTTTGGTAGCTTTATTTTTCATAAATTAGGCGTTGCTATTCAAAAAGGTATTGGAGCCCAGCTTGTTGCTAGGTTACCAACCAAAAGCTTTGTATAATGATTAAAAAAAATAGATAGTACTATAAATTTTAGAAGAAATAATAAAATAATAGGACGTGAGGTGTGGGACCGGCCACGGCCAAGACATGGCCGGCTGGTGCTCGGTCCCGCGACACCTTTCCCTAATTTAATTATTTTTGATAAAATCATGTGATTTAGATAATTTCTTTGAAATAAAGGAAATTTGCTCGAACAATAGGATTTTCATGAGATCGTGAAAATAGTAAAAATATGATAAAATATAAAATTGGGCGCAGGACTAGTCACAACATGACTGGCCGGATGGTGAGCCTAGTCCCCTGGCGCTTTTGCTTAATATTTTATTATTATTATTTTCCCTTCCTATTTTGCATAGGTTCCTCCTTCGTTCGTATTTTTGAAATGCTCGTTCGTGCATTCAAAATGCTGGTCTGTGCATTATCTGCTAATTACACTTGCACCATTTTTTTCCAGGGCTTATTCTATGCTCAGATGCCTGTTTCGTTGAATATTTATTACTAACCTGTGGAATTCTGCTGGGAAGAACCACAGATTGAAGTAACGAAATATAACGAGGAATCGTAGAGTATTGTTGGATATTCAGGCAATTAATTGATGACTCGTAGAATATTTCTGGATATTCAGACGATGGCTCGTAGAATATTGCTGGATATTCAGACGATTTAAGATAATTAATTGCTGGCTCTATACTAGAAGGGCTTCCTGTCTAGGAGCATTAATTATCTGAGGGTTGAGCAATATGAACTTGCTGGAGTGTCATATTCCTCTTGCATAGTCGGGGAAAACCTGGTTACATCCCGAAGACGTTGTCGCTCTATACTAGCAGACATGCTGTCTAGGAGCCGCCCAATCTTTCGATTCTATACAGTATGAGATGTGTCGTGGCCTCAGCTGAGAGACTACACATCTTCATCTTCCCTGAGAGACTTTCTCCATCATAGGTGGCATGAGCTTTCATGCATAGAGACATGAGTCTCGATACTCATCTGATTGCCGGATTCGGAGTAATTACTGAAATTGCTCAGTATTCATGAGATGTGTCATGGCCTCAGCTGAGAGACTACACATCTACATGTACTCTGAGAGACGGCCTTCTCAGTCAGAGATTTTATGGCATGATATTTCATGCTTTGATGAGAGACATGAGCCTCAATACTCATCCGGTTGCCGAATCTGGAGTATATTTTTACAATTCTACCCTTTGTCGAAAATCCACCATCTACATTAAGTCCCCCGCTTAATGAGGAACAATCATGTTCCTCAGTCAGCATTGAATGGTGATTTTCCAGGTACAGACAAAAATAAGTAATTGAACTTAGTCATAAGATAAGACATTACCGGATTTCGACTGAATGAGCAAACCATGGTTTAAGCGGAACCCCAGTGGCGTAATAGAGCATCATCCAGTGAGCATAAATTGGTGTAGAACCGCTGATTCGATGGTGGAACCTTGGTCGATTTAGGATTCACGGGTCCGGGACCAAGAAAGGGAATCCGTGGACGTTCGTTCGTTAGTTTAAGAAACAAACAAGATAGACCTGAGTCTAATGATAAAATTTTGTCTATGAGCTTTCACGAAATTTTTTTTTTTTTTTTAAATATGTGAGATTTCACAAAGTGGAATAAACTCTCATTTCAAAGGTGAATGATCGTACGAGAGAAAAGTTTTTTTTTAATAGACATTGCGTCTGTTAGTAATAAAATTTTGTTTATGAGCTTTCATGAAAATTATATTTTCGAGCTTTCAGAAATCTTTGAAAATATACTCTCGCTTCAAAGACAGATGCTCGTGCGAGGGAGCAAAATATATAGACATGTTTTTTCAAATTTTCGTGAGTTTCACGTTAAATATTTATATATTTTGTAAAATCATGTTTTGATTTTGAACAACTGTTGAAAGTAGACAATTATATATGATGATATAATGTCTGTATGTGAGTTTTCACAATTGTAAAATGGACGTCTGTCCAATTTTTGAAAAACCAGTGAATGTTAAAATTCACGTGGGTGGTTCACGGTTTGATAAAAATCAAGTCATGATTTTGAATAATGAATATTGCTCGATTTAGGAACCGAAATCGACGAAACAGTAAACTTCCAGGAGACTTTCAGAAAATTTTCAGCTGGCATGTGGTCCAATGTTTTGGCCACAACTCTTCGCTCGTTTCTTCAATTGCTGTGAATTTTGGATATGTTGAAGAGGACATCCGTACGAAGAGAATGGTGTACGACCCATCCACAAATTCTTCAGTAATTTCTCCCAGCTCGTCGGTTTATACATGGAAGTGTAAAATCATCTCATACGAGCTTGTTGTAAAACATTCATGCTGTGTCTTTAGACCATTCGCTTGTGTCTTGAACGGTTGGTGGAGGCTTTTAATGTCATTGATTCCTTTGAGATCAGGACCCTTTGATTGATACATGAGTATGGTGTTGTAGATGGTGGATTTTCGACAAAGGGTAAAATCGTAAACCCATAATTATACGAACATATGATACAGCAATCAGACGTGAGTATTGAGACGCGAGTCTCTCATCGAATTCTCTGACTGAGGATACTTTCTCTATGAGTACATGCATATATGTAGTCTCACGGCTGGATAACGGCATATCTCATGAATACTGAACACTTTCAGTGATTATTTCTATATAGTATCATGACATGGACGGCTCCTAGACAGTTTGTTCTGCTAGTATAGAGCGATAACGTCTTCAGGAAAAAACAACGATTGTACCCTTACTATATAAAGGATATGACTTACCGGCAAGCTCATATCGGGATAATTAATGCTCCTAGACAGCTTGCTCTGCTAGTATAGATCCACAAAGTTAATTATTCCTAAAGTTCTTGGATTCCTCCGTGACATTCACTACTGAATTCCCAGAATAATCTATCATTGCTCTTATTCCATGGTCGAATCCACGGCCTGATCCCATGGAATGGCAATGACAATTGCTCATATTCCATGGTCGAATCCACGGCCTGATACCATGGAATGGAAATGATAATTGATCATATTTCATGGTCGAATCCACAGCATGATCCCATGAAATGGCAATAGACAATTTTTCTGATTCTATGATCGAATCCACGGCTTGATCTCATAGAATAGCAATGAAACAACTATATTATCTCATTACTCTGATTTCATGATCGAATCCACAACTGGTCTCATAAATGGTAATAGATAAATCTTAATTACTCCGTGGTCGAATCTACAATACCATGGAATGGTAATGATCGCTTTATTATTCGTAGTCGAATCCTCAGCTGATCCTATGAATTAATAGTAAACGTCTATTTATTTTATTACTCAGTTTCATGAATTATTCTCTACAGAATTTCATAAATTAATAATAAATAATCAACAACCGGGCGTCTGAGCTACCTCTAAGTAAGCCCCGATTTATATGGTGAAAGTGTATTCAACGACAATGCACTAACAGTCACCACACGAACGAGTATTTCAAAATACGACGAAACGATCAACCTATTGAAAAATAGGAAGAAAAATAATAAATAATCAAAATATTGACCAAGGCGCCAAGGGATTGGACTCACTGACTGGCCGACCGTGCCATGACCAATCCCACGCCAGTTTTATATTTTACCATATTTTTAATATCTTCCTTCATCTGATGAAAATCCTTTCATTTGAACAAATCTCCTTCGTCTCGAGGAAACTCCTCGACTTCATGGTGTTTTCATAAACCGATGAAAATAATATAAAATTAAGGAAAAATAGTGTGGGGCGTGACCATTGGCCAACCGGCCATGCCTTGGTCCTAGTCGGCCCCACACCGTATGGTTACTCATTATTTTATTATTATTATTATTATTATTATTATTATTTCTCTGATTTCATGAAAAAACTCCTTGATTTCATGGTATTTTGCAAATATTAGGAAATAAATAATATAAAATTATGAAAAACTTGTGGGACCGGGCCCTAGCCGGCCGGCCATAGCCGGTCCCACACGCCCCTTTATTTTATTTTCCTTGAATTTATCAAATTCCTTGATTTCATGGTATTTCTCTCAAATTAGGAAAAATTCCCTCAAATCATGAAAAATACATTAAAAATATATATAAAATTATGAAAACTTGTGGGACCGGACCCTAGCCGGTCGGCCATGCCTCCCACGGCCCCACACGCCCTTGTTTTTATTATTTTAATATTTTTGCTTCCTTGAACTCATGAAAACTCCTTCACTTCAGGGAAACTCCCTAAATTCATCAAAACTCTTTAAATCCATGATATTTTCATAAAATCATGAAAAAAATTATAAAATTAAGGGAAAGGCACCACGGGACCGTGGTCACGACTAGCCGACCATACCTTGGTTTCACGGTCCCACGCCTCCTCATTCCTTTATTTTATAATTATTTTCCATCATCTCATGGAGTTTTCCTCAGTTTCAGCGAAACCCTAATTTTGGCATTTTTTTCTCGAATGGACGCTCAACTGCACGTCAGAAAATATCAAAATTCTCAGAAATGAGACACGGACGTCTTGGGGACACGAGCATGTTATCTTTATCGACCAAGGTTGGCTCTTTGGCTTACAGAAGCCGGTCCCATCAATTTTCACAGTTTTGACCTAATTTGCACAATTGCACGTATTAGGCCCAAAACTCTTCCAAACACTTTGGATTTTCATGAAGTTATCGTCATTCGATCCCGTGATCACCCAGGGCCGGTTTCATGACCCCTTGGTCGGTCCCTCACCTCTTCATAATTAATTAGGTTTTTTCACCTAAGGCTCAGACGAGCATTTTTGAATAAATGATTAAACCAACATTTGATCATCTCTTCACCAATCCTTCAAGAGGTCTTGGTATTTGCTCACGTGAGCATATGGGCACTACATGGTTGATCCACGGTCCCATGTATCCGGTCCCTCCTTCATTCCATGGTTAATTCTTCAATTAACCATCGGTTGATCATCAATTGATCAAATTAGGGTTTCTCAGTCCAAGGATCATAATTCCAGATTCGAACGCTAATAATTCTACGATGACCTCATGGTCAGTATTTTATTAATTATGCTCGGTTCAGCTGCCAGTATCTTAATTAATATTTATTTTGGTCACGCTACCAATAAATCATCAAATGAGCAACATTCGCTCATACGAGCAATACTTGCTCAAATCAGGGAATATTGGTCCAGCTATCAATGTTTAATAATTCATCGAACGAGCAATACTTTCTCACCTCGTCATGAGAACTATACCTCTGTCTCAACAGACACGTTTAAGGTCATGTGCCTCAGAACATTTCATGATCAACTCATCAAATACATGGACTCATCGTCCCATGAAGTCAGCAACTGACTAACTAAATTCACGTTTTCCCTGCAGACTCCACGAACACACGAGACATCAATCGTGTCACTTGGGGGGATATCAACTAGGGTTTTGGTCTGGCGGTCTACGACACGTGTGTTCATACACACGTTGGAATGTGATCAAGTAGTGCAATCAGTTGAAGGAGTTCACAAAGTAGTGGATGGAAAATCGACCAAGTCATCGCACGATGAGCAACTGGTCTCAAACACGATTTCCATTTCCCCACTCTTTCATCCCATCAACTGTCACACTTCACGGAATCATGGTGTCTAAAATTCCAGCAATATAAATAAGTCTCTGAATCATGATTGAATCATCAGCATCAACAATATCATCAATCTCACATCTCATCGACAATACGAGATTATCAACTCAGCAATTGAGCAACTACTCTCAATTGAGCAATTTCAATCATTCAGAGCTTATCATATTCAGAATTCATACACCCATAATCTTTGATTACCATTGATTCCACACATTTTCCAGCTTCCCTCCTACAGATCAACCCATCCTCTCTTGTGACCGAATTTACTCTGGAACGGTCATTGTCTTGATTTAGGTCGGAGTACTACATATTGATCTCTCGAATCTAAAGCACCCCCTTTGCAGCGGTGCATCTGTGTGAGGTTTAACATTTCTCTCGGTTCGAGGAGTCTCCTCCATACGGTCGTCTCCTCAATTCCTTAAAAACCATCAAATCGTTTTTCCCCATCTACAGGTGCTTGCAGTGCCATCTTGCTTCTGTCAGTCGTAGAACATCACTTCTGAAACCCTGGTCACGAGACCGTAGCTGAGGTTTCTCTTGAGACGGGATGATGTAATGACCATGGTTTCATGTCCCGGTTGTAGCATTGCTTTTATGATGAATGATTAGTACATGAGAGTCTGGTGTCACGAGTCTTGGACTGTAAAACTTGATGAAGGACTTAGCGAAAAGACCTGGTGGACACCGATCGACTTTGGAAGTTATGAATCCCGTCTAAGAATTGTTGCTTGCATGTTGTACGCTCTGGAAGCTGTAGGAACCTCATACAACGTCAGAATTTGATGCTTGACCCAACTTTTGAAGCTAAGAGACTGAGTTGTCTAATGAGACAAGAATCACTCAACTTGGAGTTGTAGAGGTCATCTAACGAAGCGTGCACATTTGTAATTTTTAATCCCGTACAAATTTTTCAGATTTCGTAGACCTGACGGTAAAGGCCATATCTTTCAGCTTGTATGTCTGATTGATGCGCCCTTTTGGTATGTTGTAGAAAAGACATAGACGAACATCTTTCATTGAGGAAGCATTGTCCCATTTCTCACCCATTGGTACGTTTTTGCAAACCCATGGCCTGAAGTGTGTTGTATCTCATTTGTAGAGGTGATGAGAACATCTTGTAGAAGACTCTGGATTATGCCCACCAGTTGTGCCAGCTTTGGGAAGACTTTCATGTGAGCATGTTATTAGGATTACACATCTTGATATGAATCATTGGTTCTTAGAGAAGTCCGCTTCATATGTAACACTTTAGAGAATGATTAGTTGATGAAGCCCTGAGGATGTTGCTCCTGAGACCGTTGTTGGTGCTGAAACCATGAATGATTACACTCCAGAGATCTTTGTCGATGCTAAGATCATGGATTGTGTTCTTCTAGAGATTATTGTTGATGTTGATACCATGGTTGAAGTTTCTCCAAAGACCGAAAAGGCTAGAATCATGATTATAGATATAATCTTTGCTCCTCCGTACGGTCGTCTCCTCAATTCCTTAAAAACCAGAAAATTGTTTTTCCCCATCTACAGATTGGCGACGACAGTGGGAGATCATTCTCTCGGTTTCAATCTCACAATTTCACAAGATGGTTGATCTCAGGTCAGGTTCAGTTACGAATCCTAACAAAAACCGTGCTAGCACTAGCAACAACAACAATCAGAATATCCCGGAGACAATTCCGACCTCCAACACTGATGGTGGTGACATTACTCCTCCTCACGTCGAAGGTCGTCCACTGTCCGGACGACACCCTGAAGAAGTCAGAGGAGATCCACCACCTACCATTGCTGATCTTATCAAAGCGCATGAGACTCTTGCAAAGAATCAGACTGACATGGATGCTACACAGAAGGAGCTGTGTAATTATCTCAAAACTCTTACTGACAAGATGTCAGAGAAAACTCAAGAGAAAGGAAAGGAGAAGGAGAAATCCTCAGACGACGATCCTGAAGTAATTCCAATCCATACAGTAGAAGACGAAGAAGTCCGCAAAACTGCTGCAGACAACTCATCAGCGAAGGGATCATCGAACTTCATTACTCGCGAGGATCTGGAGCGCCTCTTGGAGAACCGTGGAAAATACAAGACATCGCATGTCCATCGTCATCAACCTCCTTATCCTGCCGCTACGTAGAGGATTCCACTCCCCAAAGGTTATGTTTCTCCAACTTTCACCTTGTATGATGGAACTGGCAATGCTAGGGAACATGTCTCTCGTTTTCTCTAAGCCCTGGGAGAACATGAACATAATCATGTCGTTCGTCTTAAGGAATTCTCAAAATCTCTGAAAGGCAGGGCATACACCTGGTATAACAACATCGCACCAGGGACTATCAACAATTGGGGAGAAATGGTTAATGCATTCTACATGAAATACTTCTTCGTGTCAGAACAAGTCACCCTCTCCGACCTTGGAAGAATGTTTCAGAGGGTCAGTGAAAATCCCAATGATTATGTGAAAAGGTTCAGAGTCCAAGCCCTGGATTGTCATGACCCAAACGTCACAGAACAATGATTAGTGGACTTGTGCATCAATGGCATGCCCCCGGTCTACATGGCCTTGCTGGAGAATCTTCGATTCCAGACTTTCTCAGAGCTTCACGAAGCTGCGAAGAGGTCGGAAACCACTGAACCCGCTCTTTTGGAAAGAACAAACTCTACAAAGACTGAGGATTCAAAAGACACTCGAGGAAGCAGGCGTTTGATCAACAAGCAGTACAACCTGCAACCTTCAACAAATGTTGTCGCATAAGAGAGTAAGTGAAAAGCAGAACCACAGCACAAGCAGACTTCCTCCACCCCTTAAAAGGCACACAAGAAGAAGAATTCGAAAGTCCCTCCTCAGCATACGGAAGATCCAGAAGCACCTGATTTTCGCTTTTCAATGGAAGAAGTTAAAGAACTACTCGATGCCTGGATCCAAGATGGTGCAATCAAATTGCCTTATGTCAAGAAGGAACCAACTGAAGAACCCATGGAAAATCCTCGGTATTGCCGCTTCCATAGATACGTCAGCCATCCCATAAGTGATTGCAAAATTTTGAAGTGCATATTCAAAGAAAAGGTCGAATCAGGAGAGCTCAACCTGGGGACTGAGGGAGTACACAAAAAAACCCTCCCAGTCAGAACTTTTACCATCTCTAAACCTCCTGTCAAGGAAGCGGTCCTATATCTGATCGAACATGTCTGCGAGTTGTTGTATCTTTCGAAAGCTCAAAGGAAAGACATGTTTGCTGCACTGAACGACATCGTGTCCGGAAAACGTCTGCTGATCCAAGAGACCACCACCGAACCTTCAGCCACCGACAAAGAAATGTACGACTGAGGACTGCTCACCACAGTGCACATTAAAGGAAATGAGTTCAAGAGGGCGTTCGTCGATGTTGGTACCGCTGTCAACATCATCCATTTGAAAACTCTCAGAGCTGCTGGTATTACTCGACATGAATCCACCCACGCTCCCATAGCAATCAGGTACCACGAAGGAATCTCCAGAGACGCATACGGATTCATCACTCTCAAAGTTACGAAAATATTGATCTGCACTAAGGCCAAGTTTTTCATAATCCGGGAAGACCCTGGATACGACATGGTCATTGGAAGAACTTGGATTCATGTTGGAAGGATAACGATGCCTTCAACACATCCTGTCATCGACAAGGATCCCGAGTCGGAAGACGAAGCAGAGGACGCACCACCGTTTGAACATCTGGAAGAAGTAAAAACTATGATGGGACTTACGCAGGAACTTGGAGAAAATCCGCACACCTTTGTCAGAAGGTTTCGAGCTCAGGCAAGTCTTATTCCTCCCCATGCTCCAATATTACCAATGTTCAGATACGCTACTATGGTCCAGAGACTTCTCCCCATGAACAATTTAGCAGTCATCAAAAGCTACGAGTGGGTAACTTCACCTCAGCAATATTACACCTAATGGTTGGGTTCATAACTTCTTCAAATCGGTCACTCCATTGAGAGGTTTATTTTTGAAGACCTGGCTAAGCATGATCAACACTATGTTGGATACTCTCTTCCGCGCGAGTGTCCATATGTGCCACAATCGTGGAATTCCGTCAAACAGGGAATTCCGAATCAGCGGAAGATATTCAAGGCACGATCGACCAAGCCTGACAAGTTTAATGAAGGGGACCTGGTTCTCAAAGAAGTTCAACGTGATCTTCATTCTACAAGGAACTCCAATTGGGAAGGACCATTCATGGTCGCTAATTCTGTGGCCGTAGGATGCTACAAATTGATCAACACAGATGACATAACCCTACCAGTAATTCACGAAAATTGGCTCAAGGCGTTTATCTGAAATTATTGGACATTTGAGGTATTGGGCGTTCGAAGCATTCATGGCATTTGGATTTAACACTTAGGATTTTCTTTCATTTGTATTTCAATTCCTCCAAAACATTTGCAATACTTGCAATTAGCATTTGAATTCAGCAATTTATCAAAATTCAGCTCATATTTCGTAAAAGAAAATCTCTATCAAATCTACAAGAAAATCCTTAACCATCAGTCAATCCAAAACCATCTAAATATCAAAACCCAAGTATAAACCTCACATCTCTCAGAAGTCCAGAAGTTCAAGAGATAATCAAAGGAAATCAGCAAGAAAAGGCTTTCACTCATCGGCATCCTTCAAGATTTGCAAAGACGCCCTCTCCTTGTTCAACTCCTCGGTCAGCTTGGAAATATTGTCCTCCTTATCCTTCACAGCATCATTGGGAAAGGGTATGTTCTTCTCACATGAATCCTTGATAACGTTTATTTTCTTGCGAAGCCATTTCACGTTGAGGCCAAGTCTCTCTGAATTCTCCAAGTTAAACTCCCAATCAAAGAGTATATCTGGAGTCACAGTATTCCTAGGTCTGGCACGCATATCACTCACGACACACAAGATAACGCCTACTTGCATGGTTAAAGCATAAGCATGCCCAGGATTCCTGTCAACGATCATGTGGCCAAACTTCTTCCATATTGTCTCGTACAAGCGTGCATATCCAATGGGAACATTGAATCCACCGATCAGTTCATGATATGGGAGTGAAGTGTCAAATGGAGGATCAAAAGCAACTCCTGCATTTGGATATTCATACACTATTATACGGTTCTCAGTCACTGGAGCGGCTTCCACAACCAAAGCAATAATTCCTTCGGTATTCTCCGTTGCTGTCTCGGTTTCTCCTATCATTGAGGCAACAACCATCTGGGTTTCCATAACATCAGTAGCGACCTTCTCATGGCCTTTAAATGCAGGGGTGGTTGTCTCTTCATCAATAACTCCAGAATGGTTAGAGTTATCATCGTTGGCTCCAGTATCCTCAACTTCGGTATTTAGCACCTAATACGAAGATTACATGAGGTTAGAGTCACGAATCCAAAGGAGATTATGCAACACAGTATACTAGAAAGGAAAAATCATCAAGTTTCATCATGATACATTCAAGGCACGAGCAAATAACATAAAAGTCATGAAAACACGTTTTACGATGAGTCCTTCTGAAGAAACTGAACTCTGATCTGTACTAAGAGACGAACTGGGAGAAATCTACAAGGAATTTGAGGATAGGTCATATACCATTCTCTTCGTATGGATGTCCCCTACGACATGTCAAAATTTCATGACAATCCGATGAACGATCAAGTACATGTGGCCAAAATATAAAGTGATGCGCAATCTGAAAAAGTCCTGGAAGTCTCGTGGAAGTTTACTATTTCGCCTTTTTCAGTCCCTGAACG
The DNA here is from genome assembly GCF_003573695.1 of Papaver somniferum. Classification (NCBI taxonomy): domain Eukaryota; kingdom Viridiplantae; phylum Streptophyta; class Magnoliopsida; order Ranunculales; family Papaveraceae; genus Papaver; species Papaver somniferum. Next base: position 11,647,685 of record NW_020621603.1, on the reverse strand, counting down.
TGCTCAAAACTTAAAAAGCTACCTTCCTAAATCTTGGAAATTTTCCGGGCTTGAATGTGCACATGCAGATCATCAAAATCTGATTCCGGACGAAGATTCTACGGCATTTCTACTAAAAAGCTGGGTTCCGAATTTTCTGACGGCGAAATTTGACTGAGTTTTCATATACGCACATGGATTCACATTCATTCATTCAAAAATCAGCACTTTTATTCTTCTATGAATAAGGTACAGAGTATATGCTTACTTGAGGGGTATCCAAAGAATTCAAGGAGTTGGGATTGTCCGTGTCAACGATGGGAGGACCATTACTTCCATTCAGCTCCAAATCCTTAGCACCGCCTGTGTCTCTATTCTCAAGAGACGGTCGAGTGACAGCACTTTCCATCTCCATAACGACATCCTCCTGAACATATTCTCAAACAATTAGAATTTCATCAATAAAGCATCATAATCGAACATGTGAAGAGATACTAACAGTTTCTCCTTCATCGCTCAAGTCAGGAATTGCTTGCTCAAAGGCGGAGAACCGAAGACCGTCAATACTTGATGGAGCAAAATTCTGCAACGGAATAACAATATCGGTTTCAAGATCCTAATAATATGGGCGAGAAAGAGTCACAATGAGGAAAATATTGGAAACTCACCAAAACACCAACTGGGGACTTTACGGTATTAGGTAACAACTTATAACCTTTATGCATGCCTTCTCCGCCATGAATAACCGCCTCAGTCTCTGAGAAATCTACACCGATTCGAGGTCGTATATTACGACCGTCCTGTGGTGAAATCCAGTAATATAATCATAATACAGTTCTTATAATTTCGTGAAGATTATATGAAGAAACATACCTGAGAGCATCCTGGAGACGACTTTCATTTATCACCAGAAAGATACTTCAATCTTGGTCGACTGGAAATCATCTCAGCCGAAGGAAGATCCTTGAATTGAGGTCTGGGAAATCTTACAAAGCCACGCAAACGCCCAAGTTGCTGATCCCAGAATTCTACATAACCTGGGGTTACATAGGCGAATCTATCAGAACCAGGAAACTAGTAGCTACTCCCTTCCACGTGAGTATGATCCAAATGAGTCTTGAGTTGCTCAACTGATGGCTTCCTTCTCCGTATGGTTGGAACACACTGATCCATACCCATTTGTCGAGCTTCTCTATCAATATTATACTCCTCCACTGAAAGCTCTGCAAACGTGGCTGATAGCAAACGACCAGGGGTACAACTCACCATGAAAAATCTTTCGCCATCACTTAGATGCGCACCGGACGTCAAACTCGTGCTTTCTCCAGTATTGAAAGTCATCGGCTGAGAAACATAATCAGGGACTGACACCCACGGGCGAAAATTGAACTCAGATTCTTCATCTAACACATCAATGAAGCGTATTTTAGAACGAGGCTGCTTTGTGGACCAACGCATGATCCTAGCATTATCTTTCTCAGGGAAAGTATGGCGCGCATCAGTATTCGGTGCTTGCAGAACATTACGTGGAATATGTGCATAATTCTTAAAGTGCTCCACCATCAAATCTTGAAGAAACATCGTGTTGGCATAATACTCAATCTTCATAGATCCGTTCTACACACTGGCGTCTATAATCAAGGAGTCCAGATTGTAATACAAGGAGCCTAAGAATAAACTACCTATCGGAAGTTGCTCACCTTGAGCCATCTTAATAGCAAAGGGAATCACAAAAGGCTTCAACAAGTTTCCACTGTCTTCAAAACCGTCTCTGGACAACCATAAACATATGAAAGCAGCAATGGGTAACATACCGTCGATGGGTTTATCAGAAACCTCGTCTTTGGGCCACCAGTGTGTCAACCAGGAAGCATAACATTCTTTACTACCAGCCTTATTCGCTTTATCCATTGCAGGTGTCAAGACATGAGAAACGGCGGTCTCCTCATATGAAAGATCCCCAGGAAGATTGCCCGTGGTTGGGAGATGCATCAGAGCTGCCACGTCTTCCAAGGTAATGGTTAACTCTCCCCATCTACATATGAAAGTGTGAGTGGGAATGCACCAGCGAGCAAACAGAGCCACAATACCACTTACGTCATGATAAATGGACAACTCTCCAGAAGCTTGAATATCTCTCGTCACCTGCGCCTGGTCGAGCATAGTCCTCACATGAGGAAAACCCAACATATGCCTCGCCCAGCCGGAAAATTTCTCCAAAGGTCGTCGAGAAAGCTGAAACTCTATGATTGATGAGGTGAAGATCCCTCGTTCAATACAAAATCGAATCACTGTCTTAGGAGTTACCAATTTATTATGAGTAACAATTCTGGGATTTATCAAAAGATGATAAACTGGGGATTTCAAATGTTGCTCAGCTCCTGGAATATCTTTTTCAAAGAATGCATCATCTATGTTCGGTACATTCTTAATCCCATGGGTTTCGTCTTCGTCTCCCCAAACAGAAGTTTCATCCATGCATGTCTCATCTCTAGAGATATCATCATCAACGCACATTTCTTCCCTCGAGGCGTCGTCAGCTTGGGAATTGGTCATCTTTGCTGAGTAGCTGAAAAGTTTCACACTACATTCTACTTCAGTATGTCGTCCAGATATAAATCAAGGAAATACAAGAAAAAATGGTAACTCTGAACTCTTACCTCTTTATAATTCTACTAATGGTAGTAGTTATGCCGTAAGAGTTAACACGATAAAGTTAGTTCGTTTCCTAAAACCTGCGATAATGAACGAGACTTTATTAATTTCCGATACTGATTTTCATGAAATCGCGAACACAATTTTCATAATGTGAACATTCACACAACTGACCTATGATGTTTATAACAATAAAATATTTCATCATAAATATATTGTCTATCTTTGAAGGTTCCTCATAACACATGTTTTGATTTTTTCAAAACAGCAATTAATGCATCGTTGCTCACATAAATTCTCAAAGATTTTATCTAATGAAAACAAACTCATGCGAATAAAATATACCATCATATTTTGCACAATATATGTCATGACTGCATATATAAAAATAAATAAATAATAAATAATATATTTTCCTTCGTATCGTCGTTATTTATCTTTAAAACGAAGGTTTATTTCGAAATACTGTGAAAGCTCACAATTTATACATATGATAAAGTTTTGTATTTACATGAAAGATCATAAACAAAATTTTATCACTGGACACATGTTCATAATATATATTTTCCTTCGTGTCGTCGTTATTTGTCTTTAAAACGAAGGTTTATGTCGATTTCGTGAAAATTCACTTCTTTTATGATAAAACCTTGGTACACATGAAAGATCATAAACTAAGTTTTATCACTGGACCTAGGTTCATACATTAAAAAAAAACTCTTCTAAATCAGGGATTATTGTTAGTTTTCAAAACTAACGATCGAACGAACATACGTTTTCGAAACGAGGGTTTTTCATAAAAACTCACACCAAAACGTACACAAATATATGATTTCAACATGATCACTCCATGAAATTCATGCAAGCATCAGCAAACATCAAAAAAAAAAAAATTTACCTGGTCGGTCGGCCGAAAAATGGCCGGACTTCGGCTGATTGGGCGGCGATCGGCGGCGGCTTCGACGTCAGGAAATTTTCCTCCTCCCCTGTGAACGAGCGTGAAGATGATGAAGGGATTAAAGCACTGGTCGAAAAAAAAAGGATTAATTCCTTTTATATCAATTTTATTTCCAAAACCTAATTTTCTAAGGATTTCCTTATTGGGCCCGACCCGCAAATCCTAAACGACCATGGTCCCATCGTCCAAACCAGCGGTTCAACACCAATTTATGTCCATCAAACGACGCTCTATCATTCCATTGAGACCATCATTCAAGTCATGAGCTTGCCCGCAAATCCGGTAACGTCTTAACTTACGACTAAGTTCAATTACTTATATTGTTTATGACCGGAAAATCACCATTCAATGCTGAGTGAGGAACACGACTTTCCTCACTAAGCAGGGGACTTAATGTAGATGGTGGATTTTCGACAAAGGGTAAAATCCTAAACCCATAATTATACGAACCTCTGATCCAGCAATCAGACGTGAGTATTGAGACGCGGGTCTCTCATCGAATTCTCTGACTGGGGATACTTTCTCTCAGAGTACATGCAGATATGTAGTCTCACAGATGGATAACGACATATCTCATGAATACTGAACACTTTCAGTGATTATTTCTACATAGTATCACGAGATGGACGGCTCCTAGACAGCTTGTTCTGCTAGTATAGAGCGATAACGTCTTCAGGAACAAACGACGAGTTTACCCCTGACTATATAAAGGATATGACTTACCGGAAATCTCATATCGGGATAATTAATGCTCCTAGACAGCTTGCTCTGCTAGTATAGATCCACAAAGTTAATTATTCCTAAAGTTCTTGGATTCATCTGTGACATTCAGTACTGAATTCCCAGAATAATCTATCATTGCTCCTATTCCATGGTCGAATCCACGGCCTGATCCCATGGAATGGCAATGACAATTGCTCATATTCCATGGTCGAATCCACGGCCTGATCCCATGGAATGGCAATGACAATTGCTCCTATTTCGTGGTCGAATCCACGGCATGATCCCATGAAATGGCAATAAACAATTGTTCTGATTCTATGATCGCATCCACGGCTTGATCTCATAGAATAGCAATGAAACAACTATATTATCTCATTACTCCGATTTCATGATCGAATCCACAACTGGTCTCATAAATGGTAATAGATAAATCTTAATTACTCCGTGGTCGAATCTACGATCCCATGGAATGGTAATGATTGCTTTATTATTCGTAGTCGAATCCTCAGCTGATCCTATGAATTAATAGTAAACGTCTATTTATTTTATTACTCAGTTTCATGAATTATTCTCTACAGAATTTCATAAATTAATAATAAATACTCAACAACCGGGCGTCTGAGCTACTTCTAAGTAAGCCCCGATTTATATGGTGAAAATGTATTCAACGACAATGCACTAACAGTCACCGCACGAACGAGTATTTCAAAATACGACGAAACGATTAACCTATTGCAAAATAGGAAGAAAAATAATAAATAATAAAAATATTGACCAAGGCGCCAAGGGATTGGACTCACTGACTGGTCGGTCGTGCCATGACCAATCCACGCCAGTTTTATGTTTTATCATATTTTTATTATTTTCCTTCATCTGATGAAAATCCTTTCATTTGAACAAATCTCCTTCGTCTCGAGGAAACTCCTCGACTTCATGGTGTTTTCATAAACCGATGAAAATAATATAAAATTAAGGAAAAATAGTGTGGGGCGTGATCATTGTCCAACCGGCCATGCCTTGGTCCAGCCGGCCCCACACCTTATGGTTCCTCATTATTTTTTATTATTATTATTATTTCTCTGATTTCATGAAAAAACTCCTTGATTTCATGGTATTTTGCAAAAATTAGGAAATAAATAATATAAAATTATGAAAAACTTGTGGGACCGGGCCCTAGCCGGCCGGCCATAGCCGGTCCACACGCCCCTTTATTTTATTATTATTTATTTTATTTTCCTTGAATTTATCAAATTCCTTGATTTCATGGTATTTCTCTCAAATTAGGAAAAATTCCCTCAAATCATGAAAAATACATTAAAAATATATAAAATTATGAAAACTTATGGGACCGGGCCCTAGCCGGCCGGCGATGCCTCCCACGGCCCCACACGCCCTTGTTTTTATTATTTTAATATTTTTGCTTCCTTGAACTCATGAAAACATCTTCACTTTAGGGAAACTCCCTAAATTCATCAAAACTCTTTAAATCCATGATATTTTCATAAAATCATGAAAAATATTATAAAATTAAGAAAAAGGCACCACGGGACCGTGGTCACGACTAGACGACCATACCTTGGTTTCACGGTCCCACGCCTCCTCATTCCTTTATTTTATAATTATTTTCCATCATCTCATGGTGTTTTCCTCAGTTTCAAGGAAACCCTAATTTTGCCATATTTTCTCGAATGGACGCTCAACTGCATGTCAGAAAATATCAAAATTCTCAGAACTGAGATATGGACGTCTTGGGGACACGAGCGTGTTATCTTGATCGGCCAAGATTGGCTCTTTGGCTTACAGAAGCCGGTCCCATCAATTTTCACAGTTTTGACCTAATTTGCACAATTGCACGTATTAGGTCCAAAACTCTTCCAAACACTTTGGATTTTCATGAAGTGATCGTCATTCGATCTCGTGACCACCCAAGGACGGTTTCATGACCCCTTAGCCGGTCCTTCACCTCTTCATAATTAATTAGTTTTTTTCACCTAAGGTTCAGACGAGCATTTTTGAATAAATGATTAAACCAGCATTTGGTCATCTCTTCACCAATCCTTCAACAGGTCTTGGTATTTGCTCACGTGAACATATGGGCACTACATGGTTGATCCACGGTCCCATTTAGCCGGTCCCTCCTTCATTCCATGGTTAATTATTCAATTAACCACCGGTTGATCATCAATTGATCAAATTAGGGTTTCTCAGTCCAAGGATCATAATTCCAGATTCGAAACGCTAATAATTCTACGATGACCTCATGGTCAGTATTTTATTAATTATGCTCGGTTCATCTGCCAGTATCTTAATTAATATTTATTTTGGTCACACTACCAATAAATCATCAAATGAGCAACATTCGCTCATACGAGGAATACTTGCTCAAATCATGGAATATTGGTCTAGCTATCAACGTTCAATAATTCATCGAACGAGCAATACTTGCTCACCTCGTCATGAGAACTATACCTCTGTCTCAACAGACACGTTTAAGGTCATGTGCCTCAGAACATTTCATGTTCAACTCATCAAATACATGGACTCATCGTCCCATGAAGTCAGCAACTGACTAACTAAATTCACGTTTTCCCTGAACACTCCACGATCACACGAGACATCAATCGTGTCACTTGGGGGGATATCAACTAGGGTTTTGGTCTGGCGGTCTACGACACGTGTGTTCATACACACGTTGGAATAAGAGCAAGTCGTGCAATCAGTTGAAGGAGTTCACAAAGTAGTGGATGGAAAATCGACCAAGTCATCGCACGATGAGCAACTGGTCTCAAACACGATTTCCATTTCCCCACTCTTTCATCCCATCAACTGTCACACTTCATGGGGTCATGGTGTCTAAAATTCCAACAATATAAATAAGTCTCTGAATCATGATTGAAGCATCGGCATCAACAGTATCATCAATCTCACGTCAAACTGACAACACGAGATCATCAACTCATCAATTGAGCAACTACTCTCAATTGAGCAATCGTATTCATAATTCACACACCCACAATCTTTGATTACCATTGATTCCACACATTTCTCAGCTTCCCTCCTACAGATCAACCCATCCTCTCTTGTGACCGAATTTACTCTGGAACCGTCATTGTCTTGATTTAGGCCGGAGTACTACAGATTGATCTCTCGAATCTAAAACACCCCCTTTGCAGCGGTGCATCTATGTGAGGTTTAACATTTATCTCGGTTCGAGGAGTCTCCTCCATACGGTCTTCTCCTCAATTCCTTAAAAACCAGCAAATCGTTTTTCCCCATCTACAGGTGCTTGCAGCGCCATCTTGCTTCTGTCAGTCGTAGAACATCACTTCTGAAACCCTGGTCACGAGACCGTAGCTGAGGTTGCTCTTGAGACAGGATGATGTAATGACCATGGTTTCATGTCCCGGTGGTAGCATTGCTTTTATGATGAATGATTAGCACATGAGAGTCTGGTGTCACGAGTCTTGGACTGTAAAACTTGATGAAGTACTTAGCGAAAAGACCTGGTGGACACCGATCGACTGTGGAAGTTATGAATCCCGTCTAAGAATTGTTGCTTTCATGTTATACGCTCTGGAAGCTGTAGGAACCTCATACGACGTCGGAATTTGATGCTTGACCCAACTTTTGAAGCTAAGAGACTGAGTTGTCTAATGAGACAAGAATCACTCAATTTGGAGTTGTAGAGGTCATCCAACGAAGCGTGCACATTTGTAATCCCGTACAAATTTATCAGATTTCGTAGACCTGACGGTAAAGGCCATATCTTTCAGCTCGTATGTCCGATTGATGCGCCCTTTTGGTATGTTGTAGAAGAGACATAGACGAACATCTTTCGTTGAGGAATCATTGTGCCATTTCTCACCCATTGGTACGTTTTTACAAACCCATGGCCTGAAGTGTGTTGTATCTCATTTGTATAGGTGATGAGAACATCTTGTAGAAGACTCTGGATTATGCCCACCAGTCGTGCCAGCTTTGGGAAGACTTTCATGTGAGCATGTTATTAGGTCTACACATCTTGATATGAATCATTGGTTCTTAGAGAAGTCCTCTTCATATGTAACACTTTAGAGAATGATTAGTTGATGAAGCCCTGAGGATGTTGCTCCTGAGACCGTTGTTGGTGCTGAAACCATGAATGATTACACTCCAGAGATCTTTGTTGATGCTGAGATCATGGATTGTGTTCCTCTAGAGATTATTGTTGATGCTGATACCATGGTTCAAGTTCCTCCAAAGACCGAAAAGGCTATAATCATGATTATAGATATAATCTTTGCTCCTTCATCCAGTGAGACTTTTACATTCACGAACTAGTTGACGAGTTGAGCGTCTGTAAGATGAAGGTGTACTGAGAGTTCAACCTGAATGCTCCTGAAAGTAGAACTTTACCATGAACTGGCTTTGTCAGTGAGTCGACATTGTTACGGTAGATAGCATCAGCAGTTTTCATACTGGATGTGATAGGTGAAGAGAGAAAATTCCTCAATCATGCAGGGGATTGTGATGTAGAGAAATCCCGTTGATGAAGTTTCACGGAATCACCTCAGGTTTCCCAGTGTATATTGAAGGAGTTAGTGTCATCCATGCATGAATGATGTTGCATATGCTTCAGAAGTCTTATCATGGGATAATGAAGACTTATCGATTTTAGTTTAGTTACACTTTGATCGTGCTGGTGTTGAATCAATGTGTCACCGTCGAGATAGTTGTGCTGAAGTTGTACTCTTTGATTGAGAGTACAATTTGATGGACTTTTAGATGCTTGAGCGTTGAAGAGTATATTCCTTAAGCATCGAATGTCTTAGGGGTTTGATCATATCGGCCCTGGGGTATCTTCTGTTGATTTAGCATCCCTTTCATTGCAGTAGTGGGATTTGACACTTGTAGAGACATCAGAGCTTTCTGATTTTGTGGAACACATGGACTTGCAGGAGAAACGCCCAAAGTTTTTTTTTCCATGCTTGGACGTCAGTAATGAATGTTTCAATGCTTGATTCGGAGAAACGTCAGATTCAACCACTTGATAAAATACTAATGTGGTGAAGCTACCATTCATAACGTCTTGTAGAGTTTCTAGCATAATTAAGTCCCCATGCTAGGATAACATGTGGGGAAATAAATGACATCGACATAGAATGAGACTTTCCTGAGTGCGGAACTTCTTGATGAATGTCTATGCATCTTTTGCAGGTTCTTGCTTCAATCCCGCCAAAGTTCGAAATTCCTCCAAGTGCTCCGATGATGGAATGTTCGTCAAATATTTTGGATCTTTGGAGAGATGTGAAACCAAAGGCGCTTTGTCAGTACATGTCATATCCTGGATCTTCCTGAAACTTGGTTTCTGTGCAACCAAAGGCGCTTTGTAAGTATCCATCTTTTCAGCGTGGATGCACGCTCGTCTGAAGGACATGTCATTTCCTGATTATGTGAAACTTGGTTTCTGTCCAGGTTGAACTTATGTTTACTTTGAGAATGATGTAGCCATAAGTATTTCCGAGCGCTCCTTCAAGGTCTCTGATTGAGATGGAGCATGAGTATCTTCTTGTCGATCATGTGGATCCGATGGTTTTTAGTGGAATGTTGTTGATGGCGGTGTTAGCATCGATCAACGTTTTTCCAAATTTGTTTCTTCTGAGATTGACTGTGGTAAGCAGTCCCCAGTCGTATATCTCTTGGTCTGTGGCTGGAGGCTCAATAAGTATTTTTAGAATGGACTTCTTGACACGATGTGGTTCATTACTGTGAACATGTCTCTCCTTTGTGCTTTCGACAAATAAAACAATTCAAGTTCGAGCAAGGATTGAACTGCCTCTTTGATAGGTTGTTCAGAGAGTGTAAAAATTCTGACTGGGAGAATATTCTTGTGTACTCCTTAAGTCCCCAGTTGAAGCTATTGTAGATCAACCTTCTCTTTGAAAATGTGCTTCAAAACTCTGCAGTCGCTTGTGGGATGATTGACGAACCTGTGGAAGTCACCTCTTTAATGGAAAAAGGAAAGTCAGGTGCTTCTTGATCAGGAACTCTTGTGCGTTTGTTAGAGGCTTGTGCATCTTGCTTCTGCTTTTGAAGGAGCTGAGGTATGTTTGCGCGGCGGTTTGGCTTTCCGTTTGCTCCCTTCTGCAACAGTGTTTGTGGAAGGATGAAGGTTTTACTGCTTCTTGATCAGGCGTATGCTTCCTCGAGTGTCTCGTGATTCTTGAGTCTTTGTAGATTTTTATCTTTCCAATGTTGTTGATCTCTTCGCGGCTTCGTGAAGCTCTGACAAAGTCTGGAATCGAAGATTCTCCAGTAGAGCTCTGTAAACTGGGAGCATGTCGTTGATACACAAATCTACCAGCTGCTGCTCTGTGATATTTGGGTAATGACAGTCCAGGGCCTGGACTCTGAATCTTTTCACGTAATCATTGGGATTCTCACTGACCCTCTGGAACATTCTTCCAAGATCAGAGAGAGTAACTTGCTCTGACACGAAAAAGTACTTCATGTAGAAGGCGTTGATCATTTCTCCCCAATTTTTGATAGTCCCCAGTGCGATGTTGTTGTACCAGGTGTATGCTCTGCCTTTCAAGGATTTTGAAAACTCCTTGAGACGAACAACATGGTTATGCTCATGCTCTCCCAAGGCTTCGAGAAAACGAGAGACGTTTTCTCGAGCATTTCCAGTTCCGTCATACAAAGTAAAAGTTGGGGAAATGTAACCTTTAGGAAGAGGAATCCTCTATGTGGCAGCAGGATAAGGAGGTTGGTGACGATGGACGTGTCATGTACTACCATTTACACGTTTCTCTAGGAGACGATCCAAGTCTTCTCGAGTAATGAAATTTGACGGCTCTTTCGCTGATGAATCGCCTGCAGCTTTGCCGACTTCGTCATCATAAAATGTATGAATTGGAATCACCTCAGGATCAGCGTCTGAGGATTTCATTTTCTATTTTCCCTTTTATTGAGTCTTCTCTGACATATTATCAGTAAGAGTTTTGAGATAATTACACAGCTCCTTCTGTGTAGCAGCCATGTCAGTCTGATTCTTTGCAAGAGTCTCCTGCGCTTTGATAAGATCAGCAATGGTAGGTGGTGGATTTCCTCTGACTTCTTCAGGTTGTCGACCGAACAAGGGATGACCTTCAGCGTGAGGAGGAGTAATGTCACCACTGTCAGTGTTGGAGGCCGGAATCGTTTCCGGGATATTCTGATTGTCATTGTTGTTGCTAGTGCTGGCGTCGTTTTTATTAGGGTCTGCGATCGTACGTGACCTAAGATCAACCATCTTGTGAAATCTTGAGATTGCAACCGAGAGATTAATCTCCCACTGTGGTCGCCAATCTGTGGATGGGGAAAAACGATTTGCTGGTTTTTACGGAATTGAAGAGTCGACTGTGTGGAGAGTCCTTGAACCGAGCGAAATGTTGAACCTCACAAAAATGCGCTGCAAGAAGGGAGTGCTTTAATTTCGAGAGATCAATCTGTAAGACCCCGTCCTAAACCAAGAACAATGGTCGTTCCAGAGTCAATTCTGTCACAAGAGAGGATGGGTTGATCTGTAGGAGGGAAGCTGAGAAATGCGTGAGATCAATGGTGATCTGAGATTGTAGGTGTGTTGTAAATTCAACTTGAAAATGCTTTGAATGATTGAATTTTGCTCAGTTGAGAGTAATTTCTGTGAGTTCGTGTAGACGAAAGATTGTCTGTATGAACTTTGATGCGAAATTGCTCGTTTTGGCGAATGTTGTTCGATTGTTCGAAAAAACCTCCTTTTCTTCAATCAGGATTCAAAGACATTTTATAATGTCGAGTTGAAAACACCATGATCCCATGAAGTGTGACAGTTGCTGGAATCAGAGAATGGGAAATGGGGAAATCATGTTAAAACCAATTACTCATCGTGCAGAGACTTGGTTAACTTTCTACCCACTACTTTGCTGACTCTTCCAACTGATTGCACGACTTGCTCACATTCTCATCGTGAGTGAACACATGTGTCGTAGACCGCCAGACCAAAACCATAGTTAATATCCCCCCATGTGACACGATTGAAATCTCGTGATTGTGGAGTCAATTGCTGACTTTATGGGACGATGAATCCATGTAGCGCTGAGTTGAACATGATTAACAAATGTTCTGAAACTCATGAATTTATCGTGTCTGCTGAGACGAGGTATCATCATAACCTAAGACGAGCAAAACTGTGTTGCTAAATTGTTGAATATTGATAGTTGAACCAATATTCTTTGGTTTGAGAAAATATTGCTAGTCTGAGCGAGTATTGCTAATTGGGTAAATATTGCCGGTTCGAGCGAATATTGCTAGTTCGAGCAAATATTGCTAGTTTGAACAAATATTGTTCTTTTGATGAATTGCTGGTAGCTGGACCAAATAAAATATTAATTTAAGTTACTGACTGCTGGGTCGAGCAAATTAAATATGAATGTTAATCATGGAATCAACATAAAATTATCAGAGTGTTCGAATCTGCTCAGAATCACGTTTCTGCAGAGCTCTGGATTCAAAACCCTAATTTTACCGAGATGATGATTTATTACAAATCACATAGGACCGGCAACATGGGATGACGGGTTCACCATATAACGCCTAGATACTCGAATGAGCAAAAATACCAAAGTCTCTTGAGGACCAGTTGGTGAAAGAATGATTAAATGTTGGTTTAATCATTTACTGAAATAATGCTCGTGTGAGCGACAAATCATAAAACCTGATGCAGAAAATATGAGGGACCGGCCAAGAGGTCATGAGACCGGATCTTGGTGGCCATGGGACCAGTAAATGGTCGTTTGAGCGAACTTCCAATTGTTTGGAAAGAGTTTGAACCTAATATAAGCAGCTGAGAAAATTAGGTTAAAATCATTAAAGCACGCGGGACCAGCTGTTTGCAAGCCTCAGGGTCACCCTTGGTCGGTCAAGGGGATGTGTCCATGTCACCATAATATTCACGCTTCAGTCCTGAGAATTTTGATATTTTCTGGTGCACGTTTGAGCATTATTTGGAGAAAATATGCAAAATCCATGGTTTTGCTGAAACCGGCAAAAATACATGAGATGATGAAAATAATAAATAAAACAAGGAATTACAAGGTGTGGGACCGGCCACGGCTAGGACATAGCCGGCCGGCTGACACGCGGTCCCACATGCTTTTCCCAGTTTTATGTGATTTTATGTATTTTTCTCTGATTTAAGGGAAATTCCATGAAACTGGAGAGTTTGGCGAAATTAGGGAACTTCCATGAGATGAGAGACATAAATTAAAATATAAAATAGGGAATTGGAGTGTGGGACCGGCAATGGCCGTGGCATGGCCGGCCAGCCAATGGGCGCGGGTCCCAAGGCACTCTTCCCAATTTTATGTAATTTTGATGATTTTAGATGATTTTCATAAAATCAAAGGGATTTGTTGAAAATCAAGATATTTTGTTGAAATCAGGGAGTTTTCATGAAATCAGGAAAAAACACCAAATAATAATAAAATAATGGGCATGTGGGACCGGCTAGGGCATGGACGGCCGGCTAGAGCCCGGTCCCACAAGTTTTCCTAATTTTTTAATATTTTCCATGATTTTAGAGAAAATACATGAAATTAGGTAATTTTAGGGAAAATTCATAAAATCAAGGAATTTTCATAATTTGAGAAGGAATAATAAAATAATGGGACGTGAGGTGTGGGACCGGCCACGGCCAAGGCATGACCGGCCGTCCGGCGGTCCCGCGACACCTTTCCCTAATTTTATTATTTTTGATAAAATCATGTGATTTAGATAAAAATACATGAAATTAGGTAATTTTCATGATTTTAGGGAAAATTCATAAAATCAAGGAAATTTTCATAATTTGAGAAGAAATAATAAAATAATGGGACGTGAGGTGTGGGACCGGCCACGGCCAAGACATGGCCGGCTGGTGCTCGGTCCCGCAACACCTTTCCCTAATTTTATTATTTTTGATAAAATCATGTGATTTAGATAATTTCTTTAAAATAAAGGAAATTTGCTGGAACAAGAGGATTTTCATGAGATCGTGAAAATAGTAAAAATATGATAAAATATAAAATTGGGCGCGGGACTTGTCACGGCATGACTGGCGGGCTGGTGAGCCTAGTCCCCTGGCGCTTTTGCTTAATATTTTATTATTATTATTTTCCCTTCCTATTTTGCATAGGTTCCTCGTCCGTTCGTATTTTTGAAATGCTCGTTCGTGCATTCAAAATGCTGATCTGTGCATTATCTTCTAATTACACTTGCACCATTTTTGTCAGGGCCTATTCGATGCTCAGATGCCTGTTTCGTTGAGTATTTATTACTAACCTGTGGAATTCTGCTGGGAAGAACCACAAATTGAAGTAACGAAATATAACGAGGAATCGTAGAGTATTGCTGGATATTCAGGCGATTAATTGACGACTCGTAGAATATTGCTGGATATTCAGACGATGGCTCGTAGAATATTGCTGGATATTCAGACGATTTACGATAATTAATTGTTGGCTCTATACTAGAAGGGATTCCTGTCTAGGAGAATTAATTATCTGAGGGTTGAGCAATATGAACTTGATGGATTGTCATATTCCTCTTGCATAGTCGGGGGAAACATGGTTACATCCCGAAGACGTTGTCGCTCTATACTAGCATACATGCTATCTAGGAGCCGCCCAATCTTTCGATTCTATACAGTATGAGATGTGCCGTGGTCTCAGCTGAGAGATTACACATCTTCATCTTCCCTGAGAGACTTTCTCCATCAGAGGTGGCATGAGCTTTCATGCATAGATACATGAGTCTCGATACTCATCCGATTGTCGGATCCGGAGTAATTACTGAAATTGCTCAGTATTCATGAGATGTGTCGTGGCCTCAGCTGAGAGACTACACATCTACATGTACTCTGAGAGACGGCATTCTCAGTCAGAGATTTTATGGAATGAGATTTCATGCTTTGATGAGAGACATGAGCCTCAATACTCATCCGGTTGCCGAATCTGGAGTGTAGTTTTACAATTCTACCCTTTGTCGAAAATCCACCATCTACAGATCTATAACAAGGTGCGTCTTTAGAGGCTATCAACTCAAAAACATACACAAATAACGGATGAACAAATCACTAGAGAGTGAGATTCATCGTTCTGGAACACAGATCCCTTCGTTTCAGAAGATACATAAGTTAAAGGTAAAACTATGTCTAAACTCAAGCTCGTGAGAAAAATGCGGTGGGCGCCAAACTATAAGTGTGACTACTTGTTTTCCCGTAGTCTACGTAATATGAGCAGCTCAGAGAATCCAATACTAAGTAGTATGGATACCTCAGTTGAACTGATACTGTTGAGTAATAAAAGGTACGATCGTAATGAGATCTGCTCAGAAGATCATATACTAAGTAAGTAAAGATACTTCGATAGAGCAGATGCTAAGAAAACAATGGTATCTCTGTAAAACAGAGACGAGTAAGCAAATAAGCTAAATAAAGAGATATCTCAGATGAACAGATAACTCAGAAAACAGAGATAGCTCGGAATACAGGGATAAATCAGAAAACAGAGATAAATCAGTAAGTAAATCTCTAAGAGAGAAGATAATGTAAGTGCATCTAAGTTATCATGAGACACAAGAGATTACGTGGTTCGACATTTGTCTACATCCACGGGGTAATGATTGATTGTTTTTGTATTAAGTATGGTGGTTACAAAGATCCTAAATGCTTCCCAAAGTAATAGAGAAAACTCAAGTGGAAGTAAATACTTAAGTTTTAAACATTAAAGAGGTGTAAGCTTAAGACTAGATCTTCTCTTCTAGATATTGAATGCCCTTATTTTGTTGGTGAGGCTTGGTATTGTAGATGGGGAAAAACGATTTGCTGGTTTTTAAGGAATTGAGGAGACGACCGTACGGAGGAGACTCCTCGAACCGAGCGAAATGTTAAACCTCACACAGATGCACCGCTGCAAAGGGGGTGTTTTAGATTCGAGAGATCAATCTGTAGTACTCCGGCCTAAATCAAGATAATGACCGTTCCAGAGTAAATTCGGTCACAAGAGAGGATGGGTTGATCTGTAGGAGGGAAGCTGAGAAATGTGTGGAATCAATGGTAATCAAAGATTGTGGGTGTGTGAATTCTGAATACGATAAGCTCTAAGTGATTGAAATTGCTCAATTGAGAGTAGTTGCTCAATTGATGAGTTGATGATCTCGTGTTGTCAGTTTGACGTGAGATTGATGATACTGTTGATGCCGATGCTTCAATCATGATTCAGAGACTTATTTATATTGTTGAAATTTTAGACACCATGACCCCATGAAGTGTGACAGTTGATGGAATCAAGGAGTGGGGAGTGGAGATCGTGTTTGAAACCAGTTGCTCAACGTGTGGAGACTTGGTCGATTTTCCACCCCCTACCTCGTGAATTCCTTCAACTGATTGCACGACTTGCTCACATTCCATCGTATGTTTGAACACACGTGACGTAGACCGCCAGACCAAAACCCTAAGTGATATCCCCCCAAAGTGACACATTGACGTCTCGTGGTATGTTAGTCAATTGATGACTTCTTGGTTTGATGGGACGATGAGTCCATGTAGTTGCTGAGTTGAACATGATGTTCTGAAACTCATGAGTTCAACATGTCATGAGACAGAGGTTTAGTTCTTATGATGAAGTGAGAAAGTATTGCTCATTCGATGGATCTTTGAATATTGATTTTTGAACCAATATTCCTTGGTTTGAGCAAATATTTATCATATGAGCAAGTGTTGCTCATGTGATGAATTGTTGAATATTTGATCATCTGAGCATGTGTTGCTCATCTGATGGATTATTAGCAGCGTACCAAAAATACTAATTAGAATACTGGTCGTTGAACCGAGCATAATTAATAAAATTAATGACCATGAGGTCGTCGTAAAATTATTAAGGTTGGAATCTGGAATGATGATCCTTGGATTCAGAAACCCTAATTTGATCAATTGATGATCAATTCATGGTTCGTCAGAACTTTAACCATAGGACGAAGGAGAGAGCGACTATATGGGACCGTGGATCAACCATGTAGTGTCCATATGCTCACGTGAGAAAATACGAAGAACTCCTGAAGAGTTGACGATTTGTTGGTGGAAGAATGATTAAATGCTGGCTTAATCATTTATTAAAAAATGCTCGTCTGAGCCTTAGGTGAGAAAACCTAATTAATTATGACGAGGCGAGGGACCGACCATGGAGTCATGAAACCGGCCCTGGGTTGTCACGTGACCGCCTGACGATTACTTCATGAAAATCCAAAGTGTTTGGAAGAGTTTTGGACCTAATACGAGCAATTGTGCAAATTAGGTCAAAACTGTGAAAATTGATGGGACCGGCTTCCGCGAGCCAAAGAGCCAATCTTGGTCGGTCAAGATAGCATGCTCGTGTCCCCAAGGCGTTCGTGTCTCAGTCCTGAGAATTTTGACATTTTCTGGCGTGCAATTGAGCATCCATTCGAGAAAATATGTCAAAATTAGGGTTTCGACGAAACTGAGGAAAACACCATGAGATGATGAAAAATAATTATAAAATAAGGAATGAGGAGGCGTGGGACCGCCTTGGTCAAGGCATGTTCGGCCGGTCGTGACCACGGTCCCGTGGTGCCTTTTCCTTAATTTTATAGTATTTTGATGATTTTATGAAAAATTCATGAATTTTGAGAAATTTGATGAATTTTGGGAGTTTCCATGAATTGAAGGAGTTTTCATGAGTTCATGGAAGCAAAAATTATTAAAATAATAAAACAAGGGCGTGTGGGACCGTGGAAGGCATGGCCGGCCGGCTAGGGCCCGGTCCCACGAGTTTCCCTAATTTTATAATGATTTTATGAAAAATTCATGAATTTTGAGAAATTTGATGAATTTAGGGAGTTTCCATGGATTGAAGGAGTTTTCATGAGTTCAAGGAAGCAAAAAATGTTAAAATAATAAAAAAAACAAGGGCGTGTGGGACCGTGGAAGGCATGGCCGGCCGGCTAGGGCCCGGTCCCACGAGTTTTCCTAATTTTTTAATATTTTTTAGGTATTTTGATGATTTGAGGGAATTTTTCCTAATTTGAGAGAAATACCATGAAATCAAGGAATTTGATGAATTCAAGGAAAACTAATAATAAAATAATAAAACAAAGGGGCGTGTGGGACCGGCTAGGGCATGGCCGGCTGGCCAAGGCCCGGTCCCACAAGTTTTCATAATTTATTTTATTTTATTATTATTTGATGATTTGTGCAAAAATACCATGAAATCAAGGAGTTTTTTCATGAAATTAGAGAAATAATAATAATAATAAAATAATAAGAAACCGTGGGTGTGGGGCCGGTTGGGACCAAGGCATGGCCGGTTGGCCAATGATCACGCCCCACACTCCTTTCCTTAATTTTATATTATTTTTATGGATTTACGGAAGTACCATGAAACCGAGGAGTTTCCTCAAGACGAAGGAGATTTGATAAAAGGAGAGAATTTTCATCAAATCATGGAAAATAACAAAAATGCATTAAAAATATAAAACTGGCGTGGGATTAACCACAACACGGTCGGTCGGCCGTGTGTCCGTGCTCCCAGCACCCTGGTCAATATTTTTAATTATTTATTATTTTCTTCTCTATTTTGCATAGGTTCATTGTTTCGTTGTATTTTGAAATACTCGTTCATGCGGTGACTGTTAGTGTATCATCGTTAAATACACCTTCACCATTTGAATTGGGGCTTACTTAGAGGTAGCTCAGACGCCCGGTTGTTGATTATTTATTACTATTTGTGGAACTCAGTGGAGAATAATTCACAAAACTGAGTAATAAGATGTTTATTATTAATTCATAGGATCAGCTGAGGATTCGACTACGAAGTCAGAATAATAAAGTGAGCATTACCATTCCATGGGATCGTAGATTCGACCATAGAATCGGAGTAATTAAGGTTTATCTATTACTATTTATGAGACCAGTTGTGGATTCGATCATGAAATCGGAGTAATGAGATAATATAGTTATTGTTATTCTATGAGATCAAGTTGTGGATTCGATCATAGAATCAGAACAATTGTTATTGTCATTCCATGGGACCAGTCGTGGATTCGACAATGGAATAGGAGCGATTGTAATTAGGAATAATTAACTTTGTAGCTCTATACTAGCAGAGCAAGCTGTCTAGGAGCATTAGTTATCCTGATACGAGCTTGCCGGTAAGTCATATCCTTTATATAGTCAGGGTAAACTTGTTGTTTGTTCCTGAAGACGTTATCGCTCTATACTAGCAGAGCAAGCTGTCTAGGAGCCGTCCATCTCGTGATGCTATATAGAAATAATCACTGAAAGTATTCAGTATTCATGAGATATGTCGTTGTCCAGTCGTGAGACTACATATCTACATGTACTCTGAGAGAAAATACTCTCCGTTGAGAATTCAATGAGAGACACGTGTCTCGATACTCACGTTTGATTGTTGAATCAGAGCTTCGTATAATTATGAGTTTACGAATTTAGCCTTTGTCGAAAATCCACCATCTACAGGTATTTATATCCCCTTCTGCTCCAGATATATCTTTGCTGCCTTTGGGTCCATCGTCTGCTGATACACCTTTCGTACACATTGTACCTTCGTTCACCGCTCGCCTTATCCAGTCGAACTCTGTCATCTCAGCTGACCCACGTTCCTTCGGGAACTCCCCAACCTTAGTATAGGTTGTACCTTCGTTCACCTCCAGCTTCTGCCAATTGGGTTCTGCCACATAGTCTCTCTCCACGTGCTCTGATTATGCGTGTAGATAAGAGATTTGTGCATTTAATGCCGATTAGATATCTCATCTACCTTTGTCCCTTCGCCAGCTGCCTCCTTGTAGACTAGGCTTTTACTCCTTTGATTTCAACCGTCGAGGCATCCTTTCTTGGGACGAGATAAAGTAGATCTGTGAAGGTATAGTTTGTAACTCAGGCTTCTCTGTATAGCGAGGGCTACACAGTTAACTTATGAATGCGGACACTAAGATCGTGACACGTGCCCTGCAGAATATTGGTATTCACAATAAGGGTTCACAATATATGAGACCGAATATTAAGGTAGTAAAACCGAAATCAAACATCCCATAAACCAATTTACAATACATTATAAATATTCAACATAAAATCAAGTATTGCAATTACTTCAATCTTGTAGGAAATTGAATTATCAAAACAACGCAAAAAGAATGAGGTCATTCCGAGTTCGGACGAAGAAGTTATGTGCGAAACAGTTTTACACTTCTTCGTAAGGGGACCTCTCACTAGAATCGATTCCCTCACCATGACATGGTACTAGGATCGGTTCCCTCACCATGACAGGGTACTAGGATCGGTTCCCAAGTGTTACTTTGTGACAAATCACAACACTAAACTGTTTTCGACATAACTTTTTCATACGATGTCTGAATTCAGTGATTTTTGGCTCGTTTTAACCGTAAAAACAAGAGCTACACATATATAATCAGTATATATCAACATCATAAACTCATAATTACCGTTTCTATAAAAATATCAAATATAGAAATATAAGGTATGAGTATATAAGAAAAGCAATCTCTCTAAAGATGTTAATTAGTCATATATTAACCAAGAGATCATGTGCTCAGTTTTTCATGTGCTTCCTCACCTTTCAAAAGATTGAGCACCAAGGTGAGCATGCACATTCCAACACAACTAGGTTGTGTTGATTTGATCCTTGTCTTGTTTTTCACGAGTGACTAAGACGGAATCATCATTCTTGACCTCTTGCTTGGTTTGTTTTCTCTTGTTCCATCTCTTGTTTCTATTCTTTGACTTGTGATGTAGAGTGTCATTATCACAACCTTTACTAGTGCAAGAGATTTCATACATAATGTCTTTCTTTAGCCTTTCAAGAAGACTCTTGTAATTATTGTCACCAACAATTAACAGCTGAGAGTCATTCTTGTGACTAACTTTTGGTCCCTTCTTGGCTATGGAGGACTTCGGGACCCATTTAGTGTTGGGTTTCGCAGGAGCAGCTTTCTCCTTCATTTCATTAGGAGCATTTTCCTTTTGAGTATTTTGCGAAACACTCTTTCTCCAATTTGAAACATCAGATCTTGTTTTTGCATTTACAAAGTTATCTCTCTTTCTATATTCGGGTCTTTTATGAG
The DNA here is from genome assembly GCF_003573695.1 of Papaver somniferum. Taxonomy (NCBI): domain Eukaryota; kingdom Viridiplantae; phylum Streptophyta; class Magnoliopsida; order Ranunculales; family Papaveraceae; genus Papaver; species Papaver somniferum. The sequence goes on along the minus strand of NW_020621603.1, from coordinate 11,626,219 downwards.
ATGACCTTGTCGAGTGATATGCAAAATTTGAACTATCATTATAATAATTCTTTTGCCTAAACTTAGGACAATAACGATCCGAGTTCTTATGAGGAGAAAACTTAGCCAATTCGTTTGATACAAAAGAAAGTGCATCTTGCATCTTACGAACTTTGCATCCCCATTGCAAGTGTCCTATATTACCACAATAATAACAATGCTTAGTATAAATATACGAAGTATGAGTTTTAATGTTACCTTTTGTGGATCCTCTTGCATTGGAGCTCGACGAGTCTTCTTCTTCTTATCTTTGTTCAACGTTGTTTCTTTATTGACATTTGCAGAAGTGCCCTCTTTGATTACTGCTGGTTGAACACTATTCTTAGACTTGACAGACTTTTCTTCTTCACAAGAAATATGAGCATCTTTGTCATCAGTGGAAGCCCCTGATTGAGAAGAATTTTTAGCTTTAACAAATTTTACCTCTTTGTTAATATTTGAAGCATCTATTCCCTTATAGCCCAATCCTCGTGTATCACGATGATTTCTACTTTCTTCTAACATTGAGGTTAACTTGTTTGAGCTTTCATTGGATTTTTTCAATTCCAAATTTTCTTTTTCCAACATCTTGATTTTATCAAGAGCACTATCTAGATCAGTCTCAAGGCGTTTTTCTCGTGAGAGATATACACCTTCTTTCTCTTCAAAACTCTTTTGTTGAGAGTTAACCCTTGCATCAGATTCAACAAGTTTCTCTTCCAACAAATGAATTTTTTCAAGAGCAGCATCACGCTCTTTCTCTAACAATTTTGTTTGAGAGAGACTAGCACTGGCTTTTTCTTCAAGACCTTGTACTTGTCGTGAATTAAACATTGCTTACGATTCAACACGTTTCTTTTCCGACAAAAACAGTTTTCTTCGAAGATTTTCACATTCTAATTTCTTAGAATTTAGATCGTTTGTACGATCTTTAAGAAGATAATCACATGTTTGGTAACCAATATAGTATCCTTGAAAAACCTTCTTCAATATCTTGTTCTCACGACAAAGAGGAGTCATAAAACCAAGAAAATCCGAAGTTCTCAGCTTTTCATTTTTCAAAGGTTCCAGCAGTTTAGAGTATTATGAGATATCCTCTTCTAATTCTTGTTCAAAATTTGAGTCATCATCATCGGAAATTTCATCTAACCTTTCTTGTAGACATATTTTCCAGTTGTCATCGGTTTCTACATTATTAACAAGATTAACTTGTCTCGTGGAATCTCTAGGGATGATTTCTTCATATATTGAATCGTAGATGCCATCATCAAGTGTTAATTCAAAGCTCTTGATGTCTTGTTTTATGTTAACTGAATCATTCATTAAATTTAATTCTTATAAGTTGGATCACACCAAACACAGATTGTTAGATCTTTTCGTGTTTGCCTACTCTGATACCAATTGAAAACCCGAGGGTACCCAAATATACCTCAAGCTAAAACTTTTCCTACCTATAAGTCCTTTCTCCGAAAGTGATCGTCTATGGACCGAGTCGAGACAATACAACTAATCGGTTCACACTTCATGTGATCGTCTAGGATGAGATCGAGACAATACAACAACGAAGTATGTTTACTTGATACAAAGGTTCAGACTTAACCAAACACAATAGGATTGCTTATCAAGTAAATAGGAATTAACGTTTGTGTGATTTACTTTAATTATAATAAAACAATTATAATGCGGGAAAGAAAAGTAAATGACACAGCAAGATTTTGTTAACCAGGAAACCGCAAATGCAGAAAAACCCAGGGACCTTGTCCAGAATTGAATACTCTCAGGATTAAGCCGCTACACAAAATTACACCTAATTTGGTATAGTTGAAACCAAGTAACTAACCCTATAGTTCACTTAGTTCCGTCTGTATTACCACGCCTCCAACTTATAAATAAGTCACGTACTTGGAACAATTCCTTTGGTTTGTATTCCAAACAGTAAAGGAACAACAAATCTATTTGGTATCAACTCCAAACAAGTGATATGAGTCGAACAAAGGCTCTTCCGTTTATCTTAACATAAACTCCTTCGTCGGGTCCTTAGATCTATCTTATGTTCAATCACCCAAAGGTAATCGTTTAAGATTAAGCCAACAACACCTTTAATCCGAAGAACCGTGTTGATGCCGATCTTCTCAATTAATCAATCCAATCTCCACAAGGATAAACCGATTATTAATTGGATCCTCTGTTACCTAAACAAGTATTGTGCACACCAAAGATTATAAAACTCAGATCTTCAATATATTCTTTGTCTTCAAATCTTCTTAAATCTTCAATAAAAACCTGCACACAATCACTTGAATCTATTGTGATCAGTCACGCGCAGAACGGAGTTTGTTAACTATGGATAATCACAAGATCGTCTTTAGAACTAACAATAGTCTAAAGATCCCTGTCGAAACTCTGAACTAGTTTGAGTGAATCTTATATCAGAAGAGAAGATTCTCAAGAATAAACAAACTAGGTGCAATCAGATTCCAACCACCGTTAGTCAATCAAATCAACTGAAAACAAAAGATAAACCGCAATTATCTAGTTTCCCACCAACGGGTCGCGCTAGAGCTTCTCAGTCCCAAAGAAGACTTTCAACTGAGAGGTCCTAAGATATTTCGCCAAATTAGGTTACTCTCCTCTCTGAATAGGCGTCTACACCAGTAACAACAACAAAAGAGTAAATCTGTTATTACGAAAGATTAGTTTGATAGAAAGGCAAACTTCGTGTATTTATAGACAAGGAAGTTTGGACACCAAGAAATTTCATAAACGGAAAATATTCTCAAGATATTCATAAAATCACAGATTCGGTTTTCATAATTCCTGGAAATGCTCTGTCCAAAAATAATCATCGAAATCTCTCGAAAAATATAATTAGTAACTACACATCACTAATTCTGGAATTTACCTACAAAATGAAATTAATAATCTTAATTAAAAGATTCTTAACCTACTTATGTTTCGATCCTTGGATTCTCTTCCCTTAGCCGTTAAGGAATATCTTTGAACAATTAAAGAAATAAACATTCACAGCACGTGTTCAAAGTTTGTCGACATCTTAACTTTGTAAGTTCTCTTTCACACTTACAACCTTGAAACCGATTTGCCACACTTTCAAACAAGTTTAGAATTGGTTCATATGACTTTCAAGAACTATGTGATTGATCAATCCAACATTCAATCACAATCATGGGGTTTAACGGTTCTACGAAAACAAGTTTCGGTTCTACCTCCATGTGAGTAATGTGCATAGTCACACTAGCTTTCCAAAAATTCAGTTGACTAGGTACTAGGATCGTTTCCCCACATATATATGGTATCTAACTTATATGTGTTGCACATGTCCATAGGATCGGTTCCCCTTTCTTCTATAAACCTTGCTGCACCCCATACAAGGATCGGTTCCCCTTGTGATGTACTGCACCCCTTACTAGGATCTCCCCTTTCCCAAAATTGGTCAGACACACAAACTCAATCGTACCACAGGTGATTACTTAAGATAGGTTTACTAATAAAAGTTATACCAATACATAAGTCATGCCTTTGTGAATAGTTCTACAAAGAATTATACTCTATCACACATATTGGTTGTTCATAAGATATGCAATGAATAACAAAACCAATAACACTTGGAAATTTCCTTTTCGGTCCACAAACAAGTTTATGAAATTACTTCCTTTGAACACAAGTAAACATTGTTCCCTATGATGAAATCCTCACCTCATACCCATACATAATCACAATAGCATTCATATGATTATGTCGATGTCTTATCTACTAAGTTTAATGGTTAAGCAATAAACCTCGTATTGTATTCCTTAATATTATGTCTATATAGAGTTCAAACATGCTTCGCAGTTATGTTTTCAATATGCACGACTTGAAAGATACGTTAGGGAATTAAACAGTTCAAGTCAAATATCACTAACCTCAAGTGGAAGGATGATTGTTGTCGTTGTAGCTCCTTGCTTCTTCACATCTTCAAGACTTCGCAATACTTGTAATGTGTCATATGCTAATACTTTCAAGCTAACCTATACGAAGTTGACTCTAGTACATAATCAAGCGACTCTTAAAATGAGTTTTGATTCACTAAAATATGACAACCAAACTTGACATACCAACGCTTGGTGGGTTCAACCGAGCAATGCTCTAACAGTAGCGAAATAAGATATTGTGGAATCACAAACGATGAGACGAAGATGTTTATGACTACTTTTTATCTTGCCTATCGGAGATTAAATCTCGAGCAAATATTAGAGAAGATAGTACTCAATATGATATAATAAATCAAGATTAGAACACGCAACTACAGAGAAAATAATTGGGTCTGGCTTCACAATACCAATGAATTCTTTAAGTAGTTAACCTATAATGGTTTTAGGAAAAACCTAGGTTAAAATTGAATCCACTCTAGTCGCAACTAGTATCACACAAGAGGTGTGGGGATTAGGTTTCTCAGTTTCTAGAGTTCTCCCTTATATAGTCTTCAAATCAGGGTTTGCAATTAATATTACCTTGGTAACAAAGTGTTAGAGCGTAGCTCGGTTGAACCCACCAAGGAATACAATACGAGGTTTATTGCTTAACCATTAAACTTTGCAGATAAGACATCGCCATAATCATTTGAATGCTATTGTGATTATGTATGGGTATGAGGTGAGGATTTCATCATAGGGAAAAATATTTTACATGTGTTCTAAGGAAGTAAATTCATAAACTTGTTTATGAACCAAAAAGGAAATTGCCAGGCATTATTGGTTTTGTTATTCATTGCATATCTTATGAACAACCAATATGTGTGATTGAGTATAACCGTTCACGAATTGTTTGTGTTCTTGGTAGAACTATTTACAAAGGTCTGACTTATGTATTGGTATGACTTTTATTAGTGAAACCGATCTTAAGTTATCACCTGAGATGGTATGATCGGATTTGTGATTTTATGTCTGACCAAATATGGGAAAGGGGAACCGATCCTAGTAAGAGGTGCAATACATCACAAAAGGGTACCGATCCTTGTATGAGGTGCAGCAAGGTTTATAGCAGAAAGGGGAACCGATCCTATGAACATGTGCAACACGTTTTTAGGCATAGGGGAACCAAACCTATGGACATGTGTAACACATATAAGTTAGATACCATATATATGTGGGGAAACGATCCTAGTACCTAGTCAACCGAATTTCGTAAAGCTAGTGTGACTATGTACAGTACTCACATGGAAGGTAGAACCGAAACTTGTTTTGGTAGAACCCATAAACCCATGATTGTGATTGAATGTTATTTGATCAATCACATAGTTCTTGAAAGTCAGATGAACCAATTCTAAACTTATTTGAAAGTGTGGAAAATCGGTTTCAAAGTTGTAAGTGTGAAAGAGAACTTACAAAGTAAGGATGTCGACATACTTTGAACACGTGCTTTGAATGTTTATTTCCGTAATTGTTCAAAGTTATTCCTTAATAGCTAAGGGAAGAGAATCCCAGGATCGAAACATAATTAAGTTAAGAATCTTTTAATTAAGGTATTTAACTTCATTTTGTAGGGAAATAAGAATTAGTAATGTGCATTTACTAATTAGAGATTTTCCGAGAGATTTCGATCATAATTGTTGGACAGAGCATTTCCAGGAATTATGAAAACCGAATTTGTGCTTTAATGAATATCTTGAGAATATTTTCGGTTTTGGAAATTCCTTGGTGTCCAAACTTCCTTGTCTATAAATACTTGAAGTTTGCCATTCTATCAAACTAATCCTTCGTAACAACAAACTTCCTCTTTGTTGTGTTGTTACTGGTGTAGCCGCCTATTCGGAGAGGAGAGTAACCTAATTAGGCAAAATCTCTTACGGACCCTCAGTTTAAAGTCTTCTTTAGGATTGAGAAGCTCTAGCGTGTACCATTGGTGGGAAACTAGATAATTGCGGTTTATCTTTTGTTTTTATTGATTTGATTGACTACCGTGGTTGAACTTTGATTGCACCTAGTTTGTTTATGATTGAGAATCTTCTCTTCTGATATAAGATTCACTCAAACTAGTTCAGAGTTTCGACAGGGATCTTCATACCGTTGTTAGTTCTAAAGACGATCTTGTGATAATCCATTGTTAAGAGACTCCGTTCTATGCGTGATTGATCACAAGAGATTCAAGTGATTGTGTGCAGGTTATTATTGAATATCTAAGAAGATTTGAACACGAAGAAGATATTGAAGATTTCTGATTTGTGGGTTCATAATCTTTGGTGTGCACAATACTTGTTTCGGTAAAATAGGATCCAATTAATAATCGGTTTATCCTTATGATAGATTGAATTGATTAACTGAGTAGATCGGCATCAAAACAATTCTTTGGATTAACAGTGATGTTGGCTTAATCTTAAACGATTACTTCGGTAATTGAATATAAGATAGATCTAAGGACCTGACAAAGGAGTTTATGTTAAGATAAACAGAAGATCCTTGTCCAACTCATATCACTTGGTTGAATAAAGTTGATACCAAACAGATTTGTTGTTCCTTTACTGTTTGAATACGAACCAAAGGAATTGTTCCAAGTATGTGACTGAGGTCGGAGGCGTGGGAATACAGACGGAACCAGGTGAACTATAGGTTTAGTTGCTTGTTTTCAACTATACGAAGTTGGTTTATTTTGTATAGCGGCTTAATCCTGAGAGTATTCAATTCTGGACAAGGTCCCGGGGTTTTTCTGCATTTGCGGTTTCCTCGTTAACAAAATTTTTCTGTGTCATTTACTTTATATTTTCGCATTATAATTGTTTTATTATAATTAAAGTAAATTACACAAACGTTAGTTCCTATTTACTTGATAATCCTATTGTATTTGGTTAAGTCCGAACCTTTTTATCAAGTAACATACTTCGTTGTTGTATTGTCTCGATCTCGTACCCGTAGACGATCACACGAAGTGTGAACCGATTAGTTGTATTGTCTCGACTCAGTCCATAGACAATCACTTTCGGAGAAAGGACTTATACATAGGAAAAGTTTTAGCTTGAGGTATATTTGGGTACCCTCGCCTTTTAAAAAACGTTAATTCCTATTTACTTGATAGCAATCCTATTGTGTTTGGTTAAGTCCGAACCTATTATCAAATAAACATACTTCGTTGTTACATTGTCTCGATCTGTATCCACAGTCAATCACACAAGTTATCTTGTTGTCGTATTGTCTCGATCTCGTATCTATAGACGATCACACAAAGTGTGAACCGATTAGTTGTATTATCTCGACTCAGTCCATAGACAATCACTTTCTGAAAAAGGACGTATAGGTGGAAAAGTTTTAGATTGAGGTATATTTGGGTACCCTCGTCTTTTTACAAACCATTCAATATTCACCGTTAGATGAAAATACTCAAGCTAATATCTTTCAACTGTTAGATCGAACTTAGCTTGTTACACATAAATGAAAAGTGACTTCATTTAGTTATGAGTAACCGTACCTAAACGTGTACACCTTGTTGTCTCAACAATAGTTAACCGAAGTTAGACGTATGAACACTTTCATATCAACATTGTTCATCTTAACCCAACTAGTTCAAATGACTCAAATGAAACTGTTAGAGCATATCTCGGTTGAACCCACCAAGCGTTGGTATGTCAAGTTTGGTTGTCATATTTTAGTGAATCAAAACTCATTAAAGAGTTGCTTGATTATATACTAAAGTCAACTTCGCATAGGTTAGCTTGAAAGTGTTAGGATATGAGACTTACAAGTATTACATGAAGACTTGAAGAATGTGAAGAAGTATGGAGCTACAACGACAACATCATCCTTCCTCTTGAGGTTAGTAATATTTGACTTGAACTGTTTCATTCCCTAACGTATCTTTCAAGTCATGCATATTGAAAACATAACTGCAAAGCTGTGTATGATACTCTAGTTAGACATAATATTAAGGAATACAATACGAGGTTTATTGTTTAACCATTAAACTTTGTATATAAGACATCGACATGATCATATGAATGCTATTGTGATTATGTATGGGTATGAGTGAAGATTTCATCCTATGAAACAATGTTTTACATTCGTTTAAAGGAAGTAAGTTTATAAATTCGTTTTGTGAATCGAAATGGAATTCGCTAGGCTTATTGGTATTGTTATTCATTGCAATCTATTTTGAATTACCAATATGTGTGTTTAGTATAACCTCTCATAAACTTGTTTATGTATCTTGGTAAAACTATTCACAAGGCCTGACTTATGTATTGGTATGACTTTTATTAGTGAAACCGATCTTAAGTAATCACTCAAGATGGTATGATCGATGCCTTGTAAATAAAAACTTTTATCTAGTCATTGGGGAACCGATCCTAGTAAGAGGTGCAACAAATTTACAAGAGGGAATCGATCTTGTAAGAGGTACAACACGTTTTTAGTAGATGGGGGAACCGTTCCTATGAACATGTGCAACAAGTTTGAAGTTTTGGGGGAACCGATCCTATGGACATGTGCAACCGAATACAGGTAGTTACCATAAGTTGTGGGGAACTGATCCTAGTACCTAGTCAACCGAATTTTGGTAACTAGCGTGACTATGCACAATACTCACATGGAGGTAGAACCGAACTTGTTTTGGTAGAACCGTGAAACCCATAATTGGTGATTTGATAGGATAATCAATCACATAGTTCTTGGAATTCAGACGAACCAATTCTAAATTTTTTTGGAAGTGTGGAAAATCGTTTCCAGGATTGTAAGTATGAAAAAGGACTTGCAAAGTAAAGATGTTGACATACTTTGAACATGTGCAGTAACTCTTATCACTAATTGTTCAAAGATATTCCTTAATAGCTAAAGGAGAATCCCAGGATCGAAATAAATTGAGAATCTTTTAATTAAGGTTTCTAGTTTTTATATGCTATTTAATTTCCATAAATTAAATGCATATCTTTAGAAAATAATAATTAGTAATGTGCATTTACTGATTATAGATTTTTCTACTGGGATTTCGGTCAATATTTGGACAGTGCATTTCCAGGAGTTATGAAAACCGATTTTGTGTTTATTGCATATCTTTGAGAATATTCGGTTTTGGAAATTCCTTGGTGTCCAAACTTCCTTGTCTATAAATATTGAAGTTTGCATTTCTAGCAAACTAATCCTCAGAGCCAGCAAAACTACCTAGTTCTGTTGTTACTGGTGGAGCCGCCTATTCGGAGAGGAAAGTAACCTAATTAGGCAAAATCTCTTACGACCACTCAGTTTAAAGATTTCTTTAGGATTGAGAAGCTCTATTAGTATCGTTGGTGGGAAACTAGATAATTGCAGTTTATTATTAGTTTTCGATTGATTTGATTGACTAACGATTGTTGAACTTTGATTGCACCTAGTTTGTTTATGATTGAGAATCTTCTATGCTGATATAAGATTCCCTCAAACTAGATCGAAGTTTCGACGGGGATCTTTAGAATGTTTGTAGATCTAAAGACGTTTTGTGATAATCCAACGCTAACATACTTCGTTCTGTGTGTGATTGATCACAAGAGATTTAAGTTGATTGTGTGCAGGTGATGATTGAAGAATAAAGAAGATTTGAAGACAAGAAGACTTTTTGGGTTCATAATCTTTGGTGTGCACAATACTTGTTTCGCTGAAAAGGGATCCAACTATAATCGGTTTATCTTTGTGATAGATTGGATTGATTAGTTGAGTAGATCGGCATCAATACACTTCTTTGTGATTAATAGTTATGATTGCGAAGTCTAACAATTGCTTCGGTAGTTGTTGAGAGATTGATCTAAGGATCCGATAAAGGAGTTTATTGGTTAAACGGAAGAGCCTTTGTCAACCTTATATCACGTTGTTTGAAAAGAGTTGTTACTGAACAGATTTTTTGTTCCTTTACTGTTTGGAATACGAATCAAAGGCATTGTTCCAAGTGCGTGACTTATTAACAAGTTGGAGGCGCAGGGATACTGAGGGAATTAGGTGAACTATAGGTTTAGTTGCTTGGTCTCAACTATACGAAGTTGGTTTGATTTTGTATAGCGGCTTAATTCTGAGAGTATTCAATTCTGGACTAGGTCCCGAGGTTTTTCTGCATTTGCGGTTTCCTCGTTAACAAAATCTTGCTGTGTCATTTACTTTTATTTTCCGCAATTCTAATTGTGTTTATTATAATTTAAAGTAAATCGCACAAACGTTAATTCCTATTTTACTTGATAGAAAATCCCTAGAGTTTGGTTAAGTATGAACCTATTATCAAGTAAACATTCTTCGTTGTTGTATTGTCTCGATCTTTTATCCATAGACGATCATACAAAGTGTGAACCGGTTAGTTGTACTGTCTCGACTCAGTCCATAGACAATCACTTTCGGAAAAGGACTTATAGTTGGAAAAGTTTTAGATTGAAGTATATTTGGGTACCCTCGTCTTTTCAGAAACTAGTTATAGAGTTGTTCAATTGTTTATATTTTCATAGAAGTATATAAGACACAATTGAAGCAAAATCGATTTTGATTCACTCGAATCAATTCATGAAATTATAGCGACGGTTTGCAAAATATTGCATTCCTTAATTTATAAATGTATTAGTTCATGAACAAACCGATTTGAGAACATAACCCACTCAAGTATGCAAACGGGAACGCATACCTAATTAGCCGAACTTGGTCTGGATTCACTAGTATGCGAACGGGTACGCATACTTTCGTACACCACCAAACTCAGTTGGATTCAACTAACCAACCAGTACACCTATGGGTATGCATACTATGGTTCCCGGACTTGGAATAACTTTCAACAATTAACATACAAGTATACATACTGTGCTTGTAGATGGTGGTTTTTTGACAAGGGAAAAAACTTGTAAAAATTGCCTCTGAACCTACACAGAGACGTATCTATAATCATATATGTACCAGAGCTTCACCCAGCTGAACTCTCGGTATTCTATATATGTACATAAATATGTATAAATTCCTGACCCGACTTCATAATTATAGATTCGTACTTCTACATCATATTCTACAAGAGAAATGAGAATGTGTATCCTGCTAATGGCCATACGGCCTTCAATATGCCTGCACAATTTTTAGAGCTTCACCCAGCTGAACTCTCATTATTTTATGTACGAACATATGAATTGTCATGAATTGATCAGTCTACACTGATGATGCAGTTATAAATATTCAGAATAAGCTACTACGTTATTATGAATTACCAGAAGCATAATATTTAGAATATTACCTCGAGTCGCAGAACTTCCACGGCTGAATTCCTCGAATATGTTCCGCATGCTACCAACGAAGTGCCAACGCCAATATGGCCACACTCCATATCCAGGACAATCTGGTTGGATTTCATAACCTAGCCACGACCACCAATTTCCTATCTAGCCAACTAGATATCCAGGCCGTGGCCATCAATTCCCTAGCTAGACAATTAGCTAGCCTGGCCATGACCTCCTTGTATTCAGGCCTAGCATGTCCGTGGTCATGACCACCTTTTCTTCCGGCCTAGCATAGATTAGCCATCAGGCCACGGCCTCCTAGTCTCTTGGCCTGGCCAAGATAGTGGACACGGTCTCCCTATGTCTTGGCTTGGCTTGTCCAGCGGTGTTAGAGCATTGCTCGGTCGAACTCGCATTTGTTGCTATCTCAAGCATGTTTGTCAATGTTAGTGATCAAAACTATAATTCTTGATTTCTAGTCTACTATTAGCTAAGTCTCGGAATATGATAGAAAGTGTATTTGAGCTCAAGACTCCATGGCGATCATCATACAAAGACGAAGAACTACTCAAGGAACTTGTGGAACTTCGTCGACTAAAAGGTATCTGGAGACTTGAACTTATCTATCAATCAAAAGTCTATCTACTCTATCTCCTATCTTGAGATAGAAGTCGTATTGCTATATATACTTTGATTATACACATTTGGTATTTCGAGCCGAGTTTATCTCGCTTTTCTATTTCTCGAAATATGTGTTGGTAAGCTTTCGCTTTGGCCAAGTTCATCTTTACTAGTGACGAAAGTCATAATAAGTTTCAATTACTTGAAAATTGCTTTGACGAAAAATGGTTTGTGAATAACAATTATATAACGTCCTCTAAGAATGTTTGAATGATTGAAATGAGAGTTTAGAATATATAACCCTGGAAGGATATAAATATTGTATGGTAACACATACATGTGTAAGTCCTTATTCCTTGAACCAAAGTATGCGTACTTTGCTGCTCAGGAAAACCGGAGCTAAAGTCCCCGTACCAGTACGCGCACTATCGGAAGTTCACGTCCCGTGAGTTTCTGCTCGGGTTTGTAAACTGAAAACAAACTTATTCCGGGTACTTAAGTCCGCGTACCAGTATGCGTACTTAAGTTGGTTATTTTCTAAAAATGGTTATTCGTGAACTTAAACTTATATAAACTAAAGAATGACAACTTCTCATGTCACACCTTTTCTGACTAATCTCTGTCGTACAAACAAGAAATTGAGAAGATGTTACGCAGGCTTTTTTGTTTCGAATCGTTCAAATAAATTATCCTCAAGGATTCCGAGGAAAACCTACGTATGAAGTCACTTGAATGTGATAATCTTTATCAAAAGTATTTTTTGTTGGAAGGGAAACTTGCAGAATCTTAAGCAAGGATTAACTCTCAACAAATTAGTTTTGATGACAGAGAAAGCGCTTATCTTACTCGAGAAAAACGCCTTGAGGCTGATTTAGTTGTTGCTCTTGATAAAAGCAAGATGTTGGAAGATGACTTGAAAAAGTTGAATACTAGTTCAAGCAAATTAACCAATATGCTAGGAGCAAGTAAGAATCATCGTGACACACGAGGATTGGGCTATAAGGGAATAGATGCTCCAAGTATTAGCAAAGAGGTAAAATTTGTCAAGGCTAGTGATTCTTCTCAACAAAAGGTTTCCACTGATGGAAGAAATGAAATACCTTCACCAGCAGTTAAAGTTCGAAAGAGCAATGTATATCAACCTCCAAAGTCAGCATATACGGATCGAGGTAAGAACATTCCTTATGTTTGCCACTATTGCGGAAATAAAGGTCACCTGGAAAGGATATGTCGTTTCTGTATAAGGAATGAGAAACTTAATGATGTTCTTGTTTGGGCATCACAAGAAGTCGTGAAACCAAGATCATACGTTAAGACTAATCCTCTTAACGTTACAGGTTGTAACTGTCCAACCTATAGGCAAATGAATCATTGCTGTGATAAACCTAGATTTTCCTGTAAACGTCATATGAATCCCTTTCACAATCGTAATGGTTATCAAAAGGATAACTTTGTAAAGACGAAGACAATATCTGATGCTCCCAGTCGGAGAAAGACTAACTTGCAAAAGAATAGTGATGTAGTTTTGAAAGTGGTAGTAAAGTTCGTTCAACTCGGATTGTGTAAAGGTTTGTTTTAAGAACTAAGAATAAAAATACTAAAAATATATTCACAAGGTTGTCACGAATATCGAGAGAGACTGAGACTCAGGATTCCACCAAATTCCATTCATGTGATTCAAATAATAATTCCAATCATTTATATATCAAATATTAAAAATATGGACTCTTATTCTTTGACAAAAAGTAGATTTTTGAAAAGTAATGATTGTAAATCAAAAGCATGATGTATCAAAAATACATAGACCAAGCATACACCATCAAACGAAATCACACCCATTCAATAAAAATCATATATCGATTAAAAATAAATGCAAATAGTCATATAAAAAAATTAGAATTACCACATGCGTGAAATAGGGCTTCCTCCGTCATCCCAGTGTTTGGGTTTAGCTCCTCATATTAATCACTTGCTCAAAATACATGTTTATAGCCCAAAAGTTGATTAAAAGAATGAAAAAGTAATAAGCATACAGTTTGCAACGTTTATAAGCGTTACAGACTGACTGTTTCTGTTACAAGCGGAACTGTTACAGAACGATAGAAGCTAAGTGCTGTAGAAGAACGACAGTTTTCTGCGACAGTTAGGTGAGGGTCGATGTTCCTCGTGTTCTTCCTTCTACACCAGCAGAAACGAATGTCTGTAACTCTGATTTTTGTTTCCTGTGGTTCTCTAAATTACCCCAAACTATTCGTCCCCCTTCTTGGGACCCTAATCAACCTATTTATACATCAAAGGACGATTAAATCTCTCCCAAATCGCTTCGAAATCTCTTCTTTCCTTCCTTGGCAGTCACGACAATAATCTCTTCCCTAATTCGTTTCACGCGTTTCTGAGCTCTCCCAATTATATAAAACTCCTCCTTAGATAGAATATGTATTTTTGGAACGAATTTCTTGCCTTTAATCTCTCTGAATGTCCAAAAACAAACTCGACAGGGGCCGTGTTTCCTTTTTTGCTCTGTTTCCTTTTTCCGGCAATTCCAGCCCAATTAGATCGATCCAAACGCATTTAATAAACCTGTTTTGCTCTATCAAGTCCAACCCAATCGATTTCCAGTGTTGAATCACCCTGAAACTCGTTCAAATCTTCAATCCAAAATCAACAGCGTCTGCATGCAATTTTCCCGCCAAAAACCGTTTTAAACGTGAAGAAGAAGGGTGTCCCCCTATCCTGTGCTATTCTCCCTTTAGCAGCTGCCTGGAAATAGGTCACCCCTTAGTAATTAGGTTACCCTTTATCCAAAATGAGAGTCTGTATAGTAATTTTCTCCCACGAGCACAAAAACCGCTTTTCGAGCCAATTTCGCCGCAAAAGCTTATTTCTCCAAAATACCTACAGGGACATAAAAAGACATAATAAATATAAAATCGAGCACTAATAATATATACAATTGAGATTATATAAGACACAAAAATGTGCCTATCAAATAGTCAATCCAATTCTCTTTCGAGAAATCTCGAAGAGAGTAACGGGAAGAAGGTTGTGGTTGTTTCTAAACACACTCATAAGTGGGTTCCAAAGAAAGTAAATGACGCTTTGAGTGTGGAAAGGAATGATCTCCTAGAAAATTCCATGACTGTGGAGAAGGCAGTATCCATGATGTTGGAACTTAAAGAGTTCTTTGTAAAGATGGATTTGGATGTGAAAGGTTCTAAAAGCGATCGCTTTCATGATAATCCAAAAGTCACTTGTGCTGAGAAAGACATTTTTCACCTCAACACAACTTGAGTGTGTTCTAAGTGCATCCTCATCAAGGAATGCCCTGTTATACGGTGAGGGAAGCACGAAAATTGGGGCACACATATTATGTTCGGTAAGGATGTAGAATTCAACTGGATTCTTCTAAAAATGTATGTCTATAAACTTGAGCAAGATTTGTGTTTTTATTTTCTTAGAGAACTTATAATGATCCACGTACCTTTCTTATTGTTCATTTCTACCTAACTTGATCTGTGTTTAAGGTTCTTAAATGTTTAGGTTTGAAAATAATAGTTCGGGACCTTTGGACTACATGGTACACATATCAAATATGCATACATCATTTAAAATCAAAATCCAGGGGTTTAAGTACGCATACCCATTTGCATACTGCTCCAGGATATGAAAATTCGTTTGCAAACCCGTATGCATACTTGACGTCGATTCGGTAAATTTGTTTTGGCCGTAACTTCTTCGTCCAAACTCGGAATGACCTTATTATTTTTGCATTCTCTTCCTCTTTGAATTCTCTTCAAAATAGTGATGAGAAATCCTAAATTTGAATGAGTTGAGGTTGTTCTTTGTCCCGTATCTTGTTTTTGAGTAATTTGCTCCGTTTTGTCGTACTTGTTCTACTTCTGTTGGACTTGGGAACTTGGATTCTTGGAGTAATTCTCTTATAAGCTCATTTGTTGATTTTATAAGAATGATGTTGGTGAATCACAAAGAAGGAAGTTCAAAAATAGGCAGTAGTACGCATTGCTATGGGATTCTTGAATGTTCACAATCATCTTATGTGAACTATGATGCATGGTATTTAATGACTTTGTATTTGTTAAGAAAATCTTTTTATACGCCTTTGGTAACCACTCTCGGTGTAAATCCGTGATAAAAAGATTGATTCTACCCTCAAAGGGCAAATATTATTTTTGCAGTATTAATCTTTATGGTTATATATATTGCAATTTGTTATGGGATTTGTGTGTTTGCGTCCGTGAACTATGATTGTCCCATACCTTGTCAAAAGTTAAGTCGTTCATATGTCAATATGCATTTATTGATAAATAAATGTATGAACTTTTGACATTACAAAAGTTAAAGCCTTTTATGTCATATTTTGATGGAAGAAAGGATAAAACTTTTGTTTACGAGGATTATGTCTATTGTATGTCATTGTGCAAATAGTGATGGAAAATAGAATGAATCCTTGTCTATTCCGCAGTATTGATCTTCCCTGATCCATATTTTTATGTATATATTGTGTGGCTCCATAAGTTCTCTTATGTTGAGTATTTCTGATTAAATTAATCATGGGTTTTCTTGTGGATAATTTAGTTGAGTATTTTTGGATTCAAATTCATATTCGTATGTGATTTGTTATTTCCAAAGAAATCCTTCTTTTCTTTTGAAAATAAGGTCGCTCTTGTTGCTCTTTCGGGAATGACATTTTATGGGGTGAGTTCTTAATTGAACTTGTGCTTAATTGCAAAATATTTGTGGGGAGTGCGACTGTGGAATATTATAGGGGTTATCTTGTATCTTTATAAACTCCTTGATGAAAGCATCTAGCTTCGGCTATATGATTGCATCTAAAACATTGATATGTGCTTTCTTTTGGTCATGAAATGTCTCTATGGAAATTTCATTAGGATCCCACTATTTTTCGTACCTTTGCCAATTTTATTGACAAAAAGGGGGAGAATTAATGTATAGTTCACACTACAAATACATATGGTTTTCGGATCATTATGTAAGGGGGAGTGGTTTCCATGTGAGATGGAGTATTGACTAAGGGGGAGTGATACATATCACCATAGTATTGTTGTCGAAGTTGTGATACAATTGAAATTTGTTGTTGTGTAATAATACTATGACACTGTGTAACAATGATTGAGAATTATTGTTTTCTCATTGTTATAGCTATGGATTTTCAACAACGATGATGCTAAACTTACAACCTTTGGAATCATTGGAGTACATGGAAGTGACGAAAACTTCGAGTAATGTTGAAGAACCAAGGAGATCATGCATGTGGAAGAGAAGCTACAAAAGTTTATTTGTTTATTTTTTATTCCATATGTATTGATAGTTTTGTCACTAAAATTGACAAACGAGGAGATTGTTAGAGCACTGCTTGGTCGAACCCGCATGCGTTGCTATCTCAAGCATGTTTGTCAATGTTAGTGATCAAAACTATAAGTCTTGATTTCCAGTCTACTATTAGCTAAGTCTCGGACTAGGATACAAAGTGTAGTTGAGCTCAAGACTCCATGGCGATCATCATACAAAACGAAGAACTAATCAAGGAACTTGTGGAACTTCATCGACTAAAAGGTATGTGGAGAATTTAACTTACATGTCACTCAAAAGTATATCTACTCTATCTCATATCTTGAGACAAAAGTCGTATTTCTATATGAAAAAGCGGGGGTCTAACAACACCACCCAATATTTCTCTTAGCAATCTGTATGGACTAACTCCGAAATACTTTGCTAGAGAATCAACTAGACAGTCAGACTCAATCTAGATAAAAGTATCTCAAGGAGTTAGTATCTCTCTCTTGTTTTTGATATTACTCAAGCTAATAGAAATCAGCGAGTCCTAATCAAACACAAGGAAAACTTGGACGGTACCAAAGACCAATGTCCAAGGATCAATCTATATCAATCAACAACCAAAGGTTGGATTTCCAATTGATGATCACGAACGCACAACCTGTATTATTTCAATTATATAAAATATAATGCGGAAAAGAAATAACACAAACCCCGGGACCTAGTCCAGATTGAATACACACTGTATTAAGCCGCTACAGACACTAGCCTACTCCAAACTAACTTCGGACTGGACTATAGTTGAACCCCAATCAGTCTCCCACCGATCCAAGGTACATTTATACTCCTACGCCTCTGATCCCAGCAGGATACTACGTACTTGATTCCCTTAGCTGATCTCACCCACAACCAAGAGTTGCTGCAACCCAAAATCGCAGACTTGATAATAAACAAATCTGTCTCACACAGAAAAGTCTATCAAAGGATAAATCTGTCTCCCATAGATAAACCCTAGGTTTTGTTCCGTCTTAAGATATGAAATCAAGGTGAACAGGAACCAATTGATAATCCGGTCTTATATTCCCGAAGAACAGCCTAGATTAATCAATCACCTCTCTACAATCCTTCCTGACTACACAGGAGGTTTGTCGAGGAATCACAAACAGTGAGACGAAGATGTTTGTGACTTCTTTATCTTTCCTATCGGAGAACTCTCACGATCTCAAGCTAATCAATCAATTGTACTCGTACGATAGAAGATTCAAGATCATATCACACAACTACAATAAAAGTAGTATCGGCCTGGCTTCACAATCCCAATGAATTCTTTAAGTCGTTCACCTGGTTTTAGAGAAGAAAACCAAAGGTTAAAGGATAATTGACTCTAGCGAGCGCACTAGTATCACACAAACGTGTGGGGATTAGTTTTGCACAATGCTAGATATCTCCTTTATATAACCTTCAAATAAGGGTATTTCCTTAGTTACAAAGCAGTCCATATTCACCGTTAGATGAAAACCTGATTTAGATTCAAGCTAATATTTCTCAACTGTTAGATCGAAAACTTAGCTTGTCACACACACTTGGGTAGACGTTTACTGGGTTTGTGAAAACCATGCCCAAACGTGTACGTGTATGTTGGTTCAACATAGCGACCCAAAAGGTTAACCATATGAGCATTTCATATTAACCTTGTTCTTATTCACCATAACTAGTTCAATTGACTCAAATGAACTAGTTAATGAGTTGTTCAATTGCTATGAGATCTTATGTAACTACAAAAGACACAATTGAAACAAAGATGATTCGATTCGATTGAATCGGCTCATGATCTTTATAGCCATGGTTTTCATAAAGCATTCCTTAGTAATTTAAGTTTCATGTTCAGAGCACATATTTAGATCATAACCACTTAACCTCACAGACAAGTTCGCAGACTTAAGACAACCGTCAGAGTTTTCCAAACTCAGCAGAAAATCTCGGCAAAGAGACTTTCGCCAGTTCGGGTACTTACACGCAAACGAGTTTTTGGAAAATCCCAGCAGAAATTCTCGGTACAAGAACTTCCGTCAGTTCGCGGAATGGGTTCGCGGACTTGGCGAAGCCAATTCCTCCGGTTTCTCTCAATCAACAAGGTTCGAAAACTCGGATTAAGGAATACATGGTTATGTAATCTAAACTCTTATTTCAATCATTGAGACATTCTCAGAGGACGTTATATAGCCGTTATTCACAGACCGTTTCGCGTCAGAGCAATTCTCAAAGTAATTGAAACTTTTCATGACTTTCGTCATTAGGTGAAGATAAACTTGATCAAGGCGAAACGTTTTACCAACACATGATTTCAAGATATAGATATGCGAGATATACTCGGCTCGAAATATCAAATGTGTATGATCTAGTCTATATGGCATACGACTTTTGTCTCATAAGAAGTAGGAGATAGAAGAGATAGACTTTTGAGTGATAGATAAGTTCAAGTCTCCACATACCTTTTTGTTGATGAAGTTCCACGGTTCCTTCTGTAGATCTTCGTCGTTGTATGATGATCGCCATGAAGTCCTTGAGCTCAACTACACTTTTCTATCCTAGTCCGAGACTTAGCTATGTAGGCTAGAAATCAAGACTCATAGTTTTGATCACTAACATTGAAAAACATGCTTGAGATAGCAACGCATGCGAGGTCGACCGAGCTACGCTCTAACAATCTCCCCCTTTGTCAATTTTAGTGACAAAACTATTAATACATATGGAATACAAAAAAGATAAACTTTAGTGGCTCCTATTCCATAGTCTAATCTTCAACGTTCCCTGAAATCTTTGTCCTTCCAAGTACTCCAATGATCCCAAAGGTTGTAAGTTTAGCATCATGATTGTTGAAGATCCGTAGCTATAACAATAAGAGAAATCGAGATTCTCGATCATCATTATACAGTGACATAGTGTTAGAGCATAGCTCGGTAAACCTCGCATGCATTGCTATATCAATCATGTTTGTCAATGTTAGTGATCAAAACTATAAAGTCTTGATTTCTAGCATATTAGCTAAGTCTCGAACTAGGATAGAAAAAGTGTAGTTGAGCTCAAGGACTTCATGGTGATTCAATGACAACGACGAAGGTATACACCAAGGAACCGTGGAACTTCATCAACAAAAAGGTATGTGAAAACTTGAACTTATCTATCACTCGTAAGTCTATCTATTCTTCTCCTACTTCTTATGAGACAAAAGTCGTATGCTATATAGACTAGATGATATACACTTGATATTTCGAGATGAGTATTCATTGCTTATCTTTTACTCAAAATCATGTGTTGGTAAAGCGTTTCGCTTTGATCAGGTTTATCTTCACCTAGTGACGAAAGTCATGAAAGTTTCAATAACTTTGGAAATTGCTCTGACGAGAAAGGTCTGTTGTTCTTCACGACTGAATATCGCTCTCTGAGAATGTTTCAATGATTGGAATGAGAGTTTAGATCATATAACCATGTATTCCTTGAACCGAAGTTTTCGAACTTTGTTGATCAAGAGAAATCCGTAGGATTGTGGAATTGGCTTGCCAAGTCCGCGAACTGACGGATGTTCTCGACCGAGAATTTCTGCTGGGATTTCCAAAACTCGTTTGTGTGCTAAGTCCACGAACTTAGTCCGCGAACCCAGTCCGCGAACTGGCGTAAGTTCTCGACCCGAGAATTTCTTCTAAGTTTGGAAAACTCAACCGATTAACTTAAGTCCGCGAACTTGTTTGTGAGATTAAGAGGTTATGATCTAAAGATGTGCTCTGAACATGAAACATTAATTATTAAGGTATGCTTCATGAAAACCGTGGCTATAATGTTCATGAGCCGATTCTAATCGAATCGAATCATCTTAGTTTCAATTGTGTCTTGTGTAGTTACATAAGATCTCATAGCAATTGAACAACTCTTAACTAGTTTATTTGAGTCAATTGGACTAGTTATGGTGAAGAAGAACATGATTAATATGAGATGCTCATATGGTTGACCTTTTGGGTTATCATGTTGAACCAACATACGTGTACTCGTTTGGGCATGGTTTTCTCAAACCCAGTAAACGTGTACCCAAGTGTGTGTGACAAGCTATGTCTTTCGATCTAACGGTTGAGAGATATTGGCTTGCATCTAAATCAGGTTTTCATCTAACGGTGGATAGAGTTTGCTTTGTACCTAAGGAAAAACCCTGATTTGAAAGGCTATATATAGGAGACATCTAGCTAGAGCAAAACTTAATCCCCACACGTCTGTGTGCTACTAGTGCGCTCGCTAGAGTCGATCTCCATTAACCCTTGATTTTCTTCTCTAAAATAGGGTTAACGACTTAAAGACTTCATTGGGATTGTAAAGCCAGACCGATACTACTTTTATCGTAGTTGTGTGATCTGATCTTGCATATTCTATCGTACGAGCACAATCTGTGATTGGCTTGAGATCGTGAGGGTTCTCTGATAGGCAAGATAAAGAAGTCACAAACATCTTAGTCTCACTGTTTGTGATTCCTCGACAAAACGCCTGTGTAGTCAGGAAGGATTGTAGATAGGTGATTGATTAATCTAGGCTGTTCTTCGGGAATATAAGATCGGATTATCAATTGGTTCATGTTACCTTGATTTTATATCTAAAGACGGAACAAAACCTAGGGTTTATCTGTGGGAGACAGATTTATCCTTTTGATAAACTTTTGTGTGTGAGACAGATTCGTTTATTATCAAGTCACTGATTTTGGGTTGCAACAACTCATAGTTGTGGGTGAGATCAGCTAAGGGAATCAAGTACGTAGTGTCCTGTTGGGATCAGAGGCGTAGGAGTACAACTGTACCTTGTATCAGTGGGAGATTGGTAGGGGTTTAACTATAGATCAGTCCGAAGTTAGTTTGGAGTAGGCTAGTGTCTGTAGAGGCTTAATACAGTGTGTATTCAATCTGGACTAGGTCCCGGGGTTTTTCTGCATTTGCGGTTTCTTCGTTAACAAAATTTCTGGTGTATGTGTTATTTGTTTTCCGCATTATTGTTTATATAATAGAAATAATACATGTTGTGCGTTAAGATCATCAACTTCTCTAATCCAACTTTTGGTTGTTGATTGATTGATCCTTGGACATTGGTCTTTGGTACCGTCCAAGTTATCTCTCTTTGATAAAGACTCGCAGATTTCTGTATGCTTGAGTAAAGATCAAATCGAGAGATTGAGATAATAAATCCTTGAGATACTTTTTATCTAGATTGAGTCTGGCTGTCTAGTTGATTCTCTAGCAAAGTATTTCGGAGTTAGTCCATACATATTGTTAAGCAAAATATTGGGTGGTGTTGTTAGACCCCCGCTTTTTCAATTGGTATCAGAGCAGGAAAATACACTATGACCTCATCAGTCTGTGTTTGTAGCGATATGACTCTATGGATTTTAAAGTCTCAATTAACGCTTCACCAGGTTTGAAAAACAACCGCAAGAAAAGGTCTGACAAACTGATATCTCTTCAAAATGGGTTGGATAAACAAATCCGGATCAACTATATTCTTGTTGCTGAAATTGCAATTCTTAAGGATTTGATATCCGGAAATACTTCCCTTAAGAGGTTGAAAAATATCAGTTGTTCCTCTCTCATGAAAAGTCATATGTGAGATAGTAATCAACGACAGGATGTTGAGAAAACTGATATGATAAGGAACCAGTCAGACAATCTTCAAAGTGTAGGCTCATGTTGCAATCCATTCGATCATATGCAGCAAGTTTGTATGTCCTTTCAAAAAGCCTTAATGTTGCAAGTAATCTTTGTAAGAAATCTAAACAATTGTATGACTCTCTAAAAGTTCATACAACCCTACCAGGAAACTCTAAATCGAGAAGTATTAGTAGTATGGGTGCCTTTGCTTTAAGATCTACATCTCCTTTTCAATGGTTTCTTGATAGTGGATGTAGTCGACATATGACAGGAGATCTCACTTGGTTTGTATCGTCGGTTGACTACGAAGGAGGTCCTGTAACGTTCGGAGATGGAAGCTGTTTCTACATTTGCAAAAAGGGAACGATCAAGCTACCCGGTGTTCCAGAAATCCATGATGTGGTATACGTTAAAGGTATGACTGCTAATCTTCTTTCTATTAGTCAAATTTGCGACAAGGGCCATCGAGTTGTCTTCAATGCGAATGGATGTGACATTGTTGACAAATCCGGGAAGGTAATCTTTCAAGGAACTCGTGGTAAAAACAATTGTTATCTTCTTGATACTCAGTTTAGCAACCGCTGCAATTTGACTAAGGTCGAATATACACATCTTTGGCATGAGCGTTTTGGTCACATCAATTATCGCCTTCTAACTAAGATCATTAACAAAGAACTTGTTAGAGGCATTCCCAAAATCAATGCAAAGATTGATGGTATATGTGGTGCCTGTCAAAAAGGAAAACAAATGAAAGTTCACCACAAATCATCACGAGATATTCTCACTAAAGCTCCACTTGATTTAATTCAGATGGACCTCTTCGGACCAATTCAACAACCCACTGTTGCCGGTAAGAAGTATGCTTTAGTTATGGTAGATGATTATACCAGATTCACTTGGGTTGCATTCCTATCTCATAAGAATGAAACTCTGAGTGAATTCAAGATTATTGCTAAAAGGATCCAGAACGAACAAGGTCGCAAACTAAAGAAAATTAGGAGCGATCGTGGCACTGAATTCAAATACACCAAGGTATTTGAATTCTGTGACGAACTGGGGATAATTCAACAATACTCACCATCAATTACTCCTCAAGCTAATGGAGTTGCTGAAAGAAAGAATAGTAACATTCAGGAAATGGCCAGGGTAATGCTCCACAACAAAAACTTACCTTTAAGATTTTGGGGAGAAGCTGTCTTCACAGCATGCTACTTGATCAACCGTGTGTATTTGCGGCCTAAAACCCTTAACACTCCTTATGAGTTATGGTATGGAAGGAAACCCAACCTACACTATCTCAGGGTTTTTGGAAGTAAGTGCTATATTCTGAAAGATCGAGAACAAAAAGGGAAATTCGACACCAAAAGTGACGAAGGTATCTTTCTTGGCTACGCGTCTGATAGTCGTGGTTTTCGAGTTTTTAATCTCAGAACTCAAGTCATTATGGAATCTGCTAATGTTATCATCGACGACATTAATAACTTTCATCAAGATAGTCCTCCTGTTGAATTGTCTCCAACAGAGACAATTGAGAAATTCAAAGAAATTCCAGAATCAGTTGAAGTTATCCCAACTGTTACTGATCCTGACATTTCTAGTGACGAGGAGAAGAGCACTGATCAAGCCATTCCTGATGAACGTGTACATGTTCCTACACGACATCTTTGGGTTCAAAGGTATCATGACCCCAACAACATTATTGGGGGAAGGGACTCTACATCCAAAACAAGAGGTCAACTTCAAAATATATGCAATTTTGGTTGTTATCTTTCGCAGGTGTAACCAAGGAATGTTGATGAAGCTCTGAAAGATCCTTTTTGGGTAAATGCAATGCACGAAGAGTTAAATCAATTTGAAAGACAAGATGTCTGGGAATGTGTACCTTGTCCTCCTAATGTCAATATTGTTGGTACCAAATGGATATTCAAGAACAAGTCTGATGAGTATGGCACAATTGTCAGAAATAAAGCTAGACTTGTCGCTCAAGGATATTCACAGATTGAAGGAATCGATTTTGACGAAACCTTTGCTCCTGTGGAACGTCTTGAGTCCATTCGAATTTTATTGGCCCATGCCTGCTTTCTCAAGATTAAGTTGTTTCAGATGGACATAAAATCAGCGTTTCTGAATGAAATTTTAAAAGAGGAAGTCTATGTTTATCAACCTAAAGGATTCGAAAACCATGACTTCCCTGATCATGTGATGAAGCTCAAAAAGGCGTTATATGGATTGAAACAATCACCAAGATCCTGGTTTGAGAAACTCACTACCTCTCTTATTAGAAAAGGATTCTCAAGAGGAGGAGATGATAAAACATTGTTTACCAAATGGAGTGAGAACGATGTTGTCATTGCTCAAATCTATGTAGATGATATCATCTATGGATCAACCTCTGAAAAATTTGCAAAAGACTTTCAAGTCTCTCTTGCTAATGAATTCGAAAGGAGCAATGTTGGTGAGTTAAAATTTTTCTTGGGGTTACAGATTCAACAACATAAGGAGGATATTTACTTATCCCAAGAGAAGTACGCACGTAATCTTGTGTCAAGATTTGGTCTGGATAAGTCGTCTCCTAAGCTGACTCCTAGGCCTACTACTGGTAAATTGCACAGGGATAAGAAAGGAGCAAAAGTGGATCAAAAATTATATCGATCCATTACAGGTAGCCTTTTATATCTTACAACCACTAGACCTGATATTTCTTTCAGTGTTGGTTGTTGTGCCAGGTTTCAGGCGGATCCAAAAGAATCTCATCTTGTAGTTGCAAAGAGAATCATATGATATATAAATCATACTGCTGGGTATGGTCTCTCGTACACTTTTGATACTAATGCTGATCTTTCTGCTTATTCTGATGCTGATTGGGCAGGTTGTGTGAAGACAGAAAAAGTACATCAGGGGGCTTCTACTATGTAGGTCTCAATCTTGTAGCATGGCATAGCAAGAAGCAAAATTCCCAATCCATGTCTACATGTGAAGCATAATATATTGTAGCTAGATCATGTTGTACTCAACTCCTATGGATGAAACAGATGCTTGTTGATTATGGAATTGATACTGGGATAATGAAGATATTTTGTGATAACTCCAGTGCCATTCGAATTACTGAGAATCCTGTTGAGCACTCAAGAACAAAGCACATCGACATAAGGTACCATTTTATTCGTGATCCTTATGAAAATGGTATCATCAGTATGGAATTTGTGCCTTCCGAAAAACAATTGGCTGATATTCTCACCAAACCCTTAGAAACTGCAACTTTTCAACACTTGCGGCAGTCTATTAGTGTTGTTTTGGTTCATTAAAATGTTTATTGACTCTTGCCCCTTCGCCTATCCTTATTTTTTGGGCAATTGAGTCTTAAACCCCATTAGGTACTTTCCAGTCCAGTTTATGTAGGATTGTCGTTGGTATCTTTTTAGTATCTCTTTAGAGTTTCAAAATCCTTCTTTTCTTTCGAAATTAAGGTCGCTCTTGTTGTTCCCTTGGGAATGACATCAAATGGGGGAGAGTTCTTTTGAACTTGTGCTTAATGGTAATATCTTGCGGGGAGTGCGGTTGTGGAATTTTAAAGGGGTTATCTTGCGTCTTAAAACTCCTTGATGAATGCTATTAGCTTTGGCTATAAGATTGCATATAAATTAAGATGATATGTTGTCTTTCTTTTGGTCATGAAATGTCTCTTGTGGAAATTTCATTATGAACCCATTCTTATACCTTTGCCAATTTTATTGACAAAAAGGGGGATAAATATTGTAGGTCACACTACAAATACATATGGTTTTCGGATCATTGTGTAAGGGGGAGTGGTTTCCATGACCGAGATGGAGTATTGACTAAGGGGGAGTGATACATATCACCATAGTATTATTGTTAAAGTCGTGATGTAATTGGACTTTGATGTTCATAATAATACTATGACACTGTATAATAATGATCGAGAATCTCGATTTGTCTCATTGTTATAGCTACGGATCTTCAACAACGGTGATACTAAACTTACAACCTTTGGGATCATTGGAGTACTTGGAAGGACGAGGATTTCCAGGAACGTTAAAGATTGGACTATGGAATAGGATCCACTAAAGTTTATCTTTTTTGTATTCCATATGTATTAATAGTTTTGTCACTAAAATTGACAAAGGGGGACATTGTTAGAGCATATCTCGGTCAACCTGGCATGTGTTGCTATATCAAGCATGTTTGTCAATGTTAGTGATCAAAACTATAAAGTCTTGATTTCTAGCATATTAGCTAAGTCTCGGACTAGGATAGGAAAAGTGTAGTTGAGCTCAAGGACTTCATGGTGATTCAACGACAACGCCGAAGATCTACACCAAGGAACCGTGGAACTTCATCAACAAAAAGGTATGTGAAGACTTGAACTTATCTATCGCTCGAAAGTCTATCTATTCTTCTCCTACTTCTTATGAGACAAAAGTCGTATGCTATATAAACTAGATCATATACACTTGATATTTCGAGCTGAGTATTCATTGCTTATCTTCTACTCAAAATCATGTGTTGGTAAAGCGTTTCTCTTTGATCAGGTTTATCTTCACCTAGTGACGAAAGTCATGAAAGTTTCAATCACTTTGGAAATTTCTCTGACGAGAAAGGTTTGTTGTTCTTCACGACTGAATATCGCCCTCTGAGAATGTTTCAATGATTGGAATGAGAGTTTAGATCATATAACCATGTATTCCTTGAACCGAATTTTTCAAACTTTGTTGATCAAGATAAATCGGTAGGATTATGGAATTGGCTTTCCAAGTCCGCGAATTGACGGAAGTTCTCGACCGAGAATTTCTGCTGGGATTTCTAAAACTTGTTTGTGTGCTAAGTCAGCGAACTGGCGGAATTTCTCGACCCAAGAATTTCTGTTGAGTTTGGAAAACTCAACCGATTACCTTAAGTCCGCGAACTTGTTTGTGAGCTTAAGAGGTTATGATCTACAGATGTGTTCTGAACATGAAACATTAATTATTAAGGAATGCTTTATGCAAACCGTGGCTATAATGTTCATGAGCCGATTCTAATCGAATCGAATCATCTTTGTTTCAATTGTATCTTTTGTAGTTACATAAGATCTCATAGCAATTGCACAACTCTTAACTAGTTCATTTGAGTCAATTTGACTAGTTATGGTGAAGAAGAACATGATTAATATGAGATGCTCATATGATTGACCTTTTGGGTTATCATGTTGAACCAACATACGGGTACTCGTTTGGGAATGGTTTTCTTAAACCCAGTAAACGTGTACCCAAGTGTGTGTGACAAGCTATGTCTTTCGATCTAACGGTTGAGAGATATTGGCTTGAATCTAAATCACGTTTTCACCTAACGGTGGATAGAGTTTGCTTTTTGCCTAAGGAAAAACCCTGATTTGAAAGGCTATATATAGGAGACATCTAGCTGTAGAAAAACTTAATCCCCACACGTCTGAGTGCTACTAGTGCGCTCGCTAGAGTCGATCTCCATTAACCCTTGATTTTCTTCTATAAAATCGTGTTAACGACTTAAAGACTTCATTGGGATTGTGAAGCCAGACCGATACTATTTTTATCGTAGTTGTGTGATCTGATCTTGCATCTTTTATTGTACAAGCACAATATGTGATTGGCTTGAGATCGTGAGGGTTCTCTGATAGGCAAGATAAAGAAGTCACAAACATCTTTGTCTCACTGTTTGTAATTACTCGACAAACCGCCTGTGTAGTCAGGAAGGATTGTAGAGATGTGATTGAATAATCTAGGTTGTTCTTCGGGAATATAAGACCGGATTATCAATTAGTTCATGTTACCTTGATTTTATATCTAAAGACGGAACAAAACCTAGGGTTTATCTGTGGGAGACAGATTTATCCTTTTGATAGACTTTTCTGTGTGAGACAGATTCGTTTATTATCAATTCTGTGATTTTGGGTTGCAGCAACTCTTAGTTGTGGGTGAGATCATCTAAGGAAATCAAGTACATAGTGTCCCGACGGGATCAGAGGCGTAGGAGTACAACTGTACCTTGTATCAGTGTGAGATTGGTAGGGGTTCAACTATAGATCAATCCGAAGTTAGTTTGCAGTAGGCTAGTGTCTGTAACGGCTTAATACAGTGTGTATTCAATCCGGACTAGGTCCCGGTTTTTTTTTGCATTTTCGGTTTCCTCGTTAACAAAATTTCTGGTGTCTGTGTTATTTCTTTTCCGCATTATATTTTATATAATAGAAATAATACAGGGTGTGCGTTAAGATCATCAACTTCTCTAATCCAACTTTTGGTTTTTGATTGTAGTTGATTGATCCTTGGACATTGGTCTTTGGTACCGTCCAAGTTATCTCTCTTTGATAAGACTCGCAGATTTCTATTTGCTTGAGTAAAAGATCAAATCGAGAGATTGAGATAATAACTCCTTGAGATACTTTTTATCTGGATTGAGTCTGACTGTTTAATTCTCTAGCAAAGCATTTCGGAGTTAGTCCATACATATTGCTAAGCGAAATATTGGGTGGTGTTGTTAGACCCCCGCTTTTCACATAGTATTATTATGTAACATCAAAGTCCAATTGCATCACGACTTTAACAATAATACTACGGTGATATGTATCACTCCCCCTTAGTCAATACTCCATTTCGATTATGGAAACCACTCCCCCTTACACAATGATCCGAAAACCATATGTATTTGTAGTGTGAACTACATTATTTCTCCCCCTTTTTGTCAATAAAATTGGCAAAGGTACAAGAACGGGATCATAACGAAATTTCCACAAGAGACATTTCATAGACTAAAATAAAAATACATACCAACTTAATTTAGATGTTATCATAAAGCCGAAGCTAAATGCATTCATCAAGGAGTTTTAAGATACAAGATAAGCCCTGTAAAATTCCACAGCCGCACACCCCGCAAGATATTGCCATTAAGCACAAGTTCAAAAGAACTCTCCCCCATTTGATGTCATTCCCGAAAGAACAACAAGAGCGACCTTAATTTCGAAAAAAAAGAAGGATTTTTTAATTGGACACTAAAAACCATAGAAATGATTTTCTATATCCAAAACTCAACCAAATTAATCACAAGTAAACCCATGATTAATTCAATTGGAATACGCAACTAAATCAAACCACAAAAGTGATCAATAATCGAAAGTGCTCAACATAATTAAACTTACGGAGCTACGACTAAGATAATCATACGGAGATGACTAACTTAATCGTTCACATACTCAACATAAGGAAAAACCTTACGGAATATACGACTACATTAACCAATATAACATGATTTGTATAGTCGTTCATATACTCAACACAAGAATTTGTGGAATATATGAAAACTCAACTAGACTAATTACAAGAGAACTTATAATTAATCTAATTGGAATACAAACAACCAAACTAATCACAAAAGTAATCAATTTAATTGTCAAAAGATTTGCTCGACAAAAACGACTTTCGGAGCAAATAACTAAATAACCAACCAAGATGATTAATTTAGTTCATAATGCTCGACATATAGCATCTTATGGAAGAACCAACAAAGCCAATAAGAATAATCGACTTAGTTTTATCGAGCTCAGCATAAGACACACAATGGAGCCTTCACGGTAAAACATAACAAAATGGATCAATGAAGATCAATACCGTGGATAAAATACAAGGATCTATTCTATTTTCCATCACTATATGCATAACGACATAATAGACTTTATTCTTGTCAAACAAAAGATTTTATCCTATTTTCCATCAAATACATGACTACATAGGCATAACTTTTGTAATTGTCAAAAGTCCATTCGTCCTTTCATCAATACGAATACCAATTCATGAACGACTTTACTTTTGACAGCATATGGGACCTTCAAGTTCACGGACGCAAACAATACATATCCCACAATCAAATTGCAATATCACAAAATCATAAAGATCAATACTGTAATAATATCATCCTCCAAATATTTTTAGAATTTAAAAACCAATAAACCTTAAAAATAACATAAGAAGATGAAAAACAAAAATAGCTATGTGTAGTCACAATCATCGCTATTGAAAGCACTAATTATTCTTCCAACTAACCAAAAAGAAGGCATACTAGGCAACAATTCCTTTGAGAAATTCTTTATCATTCTCGAACTCCTTGTTATCGACAACCATTGGGACATAAGGTTCACGGAGATAAGTGTCAATACCCACGAACTGTCTTGGATGAAGAGGTCGAATTAGGGTCCTCTGAATTTCCAAAGATTTAGACACGAACGTCTTTATTTCATAAATATCCCTTCTTATATCCTTTAACTCATCAAGAACATCGGAAATTTTCTGAGAGTTAGAAGGAACAACCATGGGTTTTCTTGTATTCATTCGTTTTCTTTTCAGGGACTTAGAAACAGGAGATTTCTCTTTTTCCTTGATTGAAGACTTAACAATCATGTTGACATCCTTTCCATCTGACGACATAGTGCTTTGAGAACAGTTATAAACAACTGGATTTGTGTGATTGAATCACTTAACTCAACAAGCAGTCTTATATAGGATGTCAAAAGGAATTAGGAATGTAGGGTTCGAAACCTATTGACAGGTTCGTATACGTCCAACTCTAAAACCCTATAAAGAGTAGAATTGTCGATAATAACCCTTTCTTTTATTTGATAGACAAAAAATAACAAATCTAAGAAAAGAAGGAAAAACTTTTCTGAAGCCTGGATCAGCACTCAATCTTGTCTCTTTTCGAACAGGCACATGAGACAAGATTTTCCCTACAACACAATCAAGTTGTGTTGCGATGAACAACGATTTGTCCATCTTTTTACTCATGGGAGGAATCCTCTGATCTTTGTCTATAAAAACGATTTGACCATATTTTCTTTTCAAATGGTCTTATTCTATCCTTGGAAACCAACTTCTTAGACGAAGATAAGATCCTACATACCTCGGCGGTCTTCTGGGTAAGTTTCAGCTTCCTTGCTAATCGATCTGTTCTTCGTTGAAGTTTGCCGGCGTGCCTTATTTGGTGCTTGTATTTGTAACACCTTGATAATTCGTGTCCATTTGATCCTGAAACATCACTGATAGGGTTTCCATTTATCGTATTCAGTGAATCTTCCAGCTTGATTGGGTTTCCCTCTTCTCCGAACCCATTGAGGTTGATATATGTATTGCTACAAGTATCAAAATCGATGTTTTCACAAAGAAGCCCTACACTTGATTTCCTATCTTCATCGGAATCATAGGTTTCAAACATTTCATCAAGTGTTACAGCTAAACCTTTGTTCACAGTGTATTTTCTACGATTTGGGCATTCGTTAGCAAAATGGCCAAAACCTTTACACTTAAAGCACTGAGGAATTTCCTCGTCAGCATCCCTGTTTTTAGGAGGTATGCGACCGTGAGGTTTGTCTGATGACTTAGGTTTGTCTCTTGAAAACCGTTTACTTCTCTTCAATAAAAGATCCCTAAACTGTCTTGTGATCAAGGAGACTGATTTGTCAAGATCTTCATCCGAAAAATCATCCTCAGACTGATCATCCTCAGACTGATCATCCTCAGAGACATGAACACTCTTACCTTTGACAAGTAATTTAGTGTTCTTTTGTGCTTTAAAGGAAACATCCTTACCGTCTTTGGATGTATGCTCGTGGTCAAAGATCTTAAGCTTTCCAACCAAGGTGTTTCTGGAAAGATTATCGAGGTTATTCCCCTCAACGATGGCATGCTTCTTAGACTCGTATCTAGATGGCAGCGATCTTAGAATTTTCATCACAATGTCCTTTTCAGGAATAGTCTTACCAAATGCAAAAGATGCATTAACAATTTCAGACACTTTGTGATTAAACTCATCAAATGTTTCTTCATCTGCCATACGAAGGTTCTCCCAATCGGAATTAAGTTTTTGAAGCCTAGCATCCTTTTCACTAGAGTTGCCTTCAAATACGGTTTCTAAGATATCCCAAGCATCTTTAAATCTAGTGCAGTTTGTCACATGATGCTGAAGATTTGGGGTAATGGTATGTATGATAGGATTCAAACTGTCGGAATTTTACTTTGAAGCAGTTATCTCAACAACGGTGTATTCACCAATAGGTTTGGGAACGTTTACACCACCGACTGCCACGACGGGAGCATCATAGCCATTAACCACATATACCCATGATTGAAAATCACGCTATTGAAGAAAAGCTCGAATAGAAATTTTCCACCATAAGTAATTGGAGCCATCGAAGACTGGTGGTACGTTAATAGAGATAGCAACTCTGTCCATAGAGTCAGATCGCTACAAACACAGACTTGTTAGGTCTTAAACGTGTTTGCGTGCTCTGATACCAATTGAAAAAGCGGGGGTCTAACAACACCACCCAATATTTCGCTTAGCAATTTGTATGGACTAACTCCGAAATACTTTGCTAGAGAATCAAATAGACAGTCAGACTCAATCTAGATAAAAGTATCTCAAGGAGTTAATATCTCTCTATTGTTTTTGATATTACTCAAGCTAATAGAAATCAGCGAGTCCTAATCAAACACAAGGAATACTTGGACGGTACCAAAGACCAATGTCCAAGGATCAATCAATATCAATCAACAATAAAAGTTTGGATTTCCAATTGATGATCACGAACGCACAACCTGTATTATTTCAATTATATAAAATATAATGCGGAAAAGAAATAACACAAACACCAGAAGTTTTGTTAACGAGGAAACCACAAATGCAGAAAAACCCCGGGACCTAGTCCAGATTGAATACACACTGTATTAAGCCGCTACAGACACTAGCCTACTCCAAGATAACTTCGGTCTGGACTATAGTTGAACCCCAATCAGTCTCCCACCGATCCAAGGTACAGTTGTACTCCTACGCCTCTGAACCCAGCAGAATACTACGCACATGATTCCCTTAGATGATCTCACCCACAACCAAGAGTTGCTGCAACCCAAAATCGCAGACTTGATAATAAACAAATCTGTCTCACACAGACTAGTCTATCAAAGGATAAATATGTCTGCCACAGATAAACCCTAGGTTTTGTTCCGTCTTAAGATATGAAATCAATATGAACATGAACCAATTGATAATCCGGTCTTATATTCCTGAAGAACAGCCTAGATTAATCAATCACCTCTCTACAATCCTTCCTGACTACACAGGCGGTTTGTCAAGGAATCACAAACAGTGAGACGAATATGTTTGTGACTTCTTTATATTTCCTATCAGAGAACTCTCACGATCTCAAGCCAATCAATCGATTGTACTCGTACGATAGAATATGCAAGATCAGATCACACAACTACGATAAAAGTAGTATCGGTCTGGCTTCACAATCCTAATGAAGTCTTTAATTCGTTAACCTGGTTTTAGAGAAGAAAACCAAAGGTTAAAGGAGAATCGACTCTAGCGAGCGCACTAGTATCACACAGACGTGTGGGGATTAGTTTTGCACAATGCTAGATGTCACCTTTATATAGCCTTCAAATCAGGGTTTTGCCTTAGTTACAAAGCAATCCATATTCACTGTTAGATGAAAACCTGATTTAGATCGAAAACTTAGCTTGTCACACACACTTGGGTAGACGTTTACTGGGTTTGTGAAAACCATGCCCAAACTTGTACGTGTATGTTGGTTCAACATAGTAACCCAAAAGGTTAACCATATGAGCATTTCATATTAACCTTGTTCTTCTTCACCATAACTAGTTCAATTGACTCAAATGAACTAGTTAAAGAGTTGTTCAATTGCTATGAGATCTTATGTAACTACACAAGACACAATTGAAACAAAGATGATTTGTTTCGATTGAATCGTCTCATGAACTTCATAGCCACGGTTTGCATAAAGCATTCCTTAGTAATTTAAGTTTCATGTTCAGAGCACATCTTTAGATCATAACCACTTAAGCTCACAAACAAGTTCGCGAACTTAAGACAACCGACGGAGTTTTCCAAACTCAGCAGAAAATCTCGGCAAAGAGACTTTCGCCAGTTCGCGGACTTACATGCAAACGAGTTTTTGGAAAATCCCAGTATAAATTCTCGGCACAAGAACTTCCGTCGGTTCGCGGACTTGGCAAAGCCAATTCCTACGGTTTCTCTCAATCAACAAAGTTCGAAAACTTCGGATTAAGGAATACATGGTCATGTAATCTAAACTCTTATTTCAATCATTGAGACATTCTCAGAGGACGTTATATAGCCGTTATTCACAAACCGTTTCGCGTCAGAGCAATTCTCAAAGTAATTGAAACTTTTCATGACTTTCGTCACTAGGTGAAGATAAACTTGATCAAAGCGAAACGCTTTACCAACACATGATTTTGAGATATAGATAGGCAAGATATACTCGGCTCGAAATATCAAATGTGTATGATCTAGTCTATATAGCATATGACTTTTGTCTCATAAGAAGTAGGAGAGAAAAGAGATATACTTTTGAGTGATAAATAAGTTCAAGTCTCCACATACCTTTTTGTTGATGAAATTCCACGGTTCCTTGTGTAGATCTTCGTCGTTGTATGATGATCGCCATGAAGTCCTTGAGCTCAACTACACTTTTCTATCCTAGTCCGAGACTTAGCTATGTAGGATAGAAATCAAAACTCATAGTTTTGATCACTAACATTGACAAACATGCTTGAGATAGCAACGCATGCGAGGTCGACCGAGCTATGCTCTAACACTATATAGACTTTGATTATACACACTTGCTATTTCGAGCCAAGTTTATCTCGCTTATCTATTTCTCGAAATATGTTGGTAAGATTTCGCTTTGTCCAAGTTCATCTTTACTAGTGACTGTAGATGAGGAAAAACGATTTGTTGGTTTTTAGGGAAGTGAAGAGTCGAGCGTGCGGACGAGACTCCTCAACCGAGCAAACTGCTGAACCTCACACAGATACACTGCAAAGGGAGTGCCTAGATTCGAGAGATCAATATGTAGGACTCCGGCCTAAACCAAGTAAATGGCCGTTCCAGAGTCAATTCGGTCGCAAAGAGGGAGATGGGTTTATATTTAGGAGGGAAGCTGAGAATTGTGTGAGATCAATGATGATAAAGGATTGTGGGTGCGTTCAAGGTTTCTGCAAGTTTTTCTGTGAATTGATGAGTTCGAATAAGTTCTGGGAGATTGACGAATTCTTGAGAGTAACTTGCTCGAGAAATTCTGTGTAGACGAATGTTGTTCTCCAATCATGGATTCAGAGACTTATTTATATTGTCAGAATAGCAAATACCTTGATCCCTGTAAGTGTGACGGTTTCTTGAGTGAAAGAGTGGGAAAGTGGAAGATCGTGGTAAAACCAGTTCCAGGTCATGCGGAGACTTGGTTAACCGTCCACCCACTACTTTGCTAACTCCCTCAATCGCTTGCACGACTTACTCACATTTCTCATCGTGGATGAATCCACGTGCCGTAGGCCGCCAGACCAAAACCCTAATTGATATCCCCCCATGTGACATGATTGATGTCTCATGAATCGTGGAGTCTGCATGACGTGTATTTTATTAGTCAGTTGTTGAATAATTAAACATTGAGTCTAAGTTTTGTTGAATCGAGCATGAGTCATTGAATGCTCAATGATTCATGGATTGAACATGTTAGACGTTCTCTGAGAAAATATTGTAAGTTCGAGCAACTGAGCATCTGAATATCGATAGTTGGATCAATATTTGAGCAACTGAGCAAGTATTGCTCAGTTAAAAGAATTATTGAATATTGATAGTTGATAAATATTCGATCAATTGAGCAAGTATTTCTCAATTCGACAAATTACTAATAAATTATTGAATATTGATAGTTGGATCAATATTTGAACAACTGAGCAAGTATTGCTCAATTCGACGAATTATTTATTGGTGACGTGACCCAATAAAATATTAATTAAAATATTGGTAGACTACCGAATATTATATAGTTAATCCAGATGTTGATTGGTGGATCAATCATAAATTTATTAGTATTTGATCTTGCTCCGAATGATGATTTATGGAGCGTTTGTTCGAAACCCTAATTTTTGATCATTTATTCTTCAATTGATAAATTGTTGAAAATAGGTCATGAGTCAGAGAGGGACCATGGAGTCCATGTGTTCGAGTGAGCGTGCACCAGGTCCTTAGTTGGCCAGTTGGTGAAAGAATGATGATTAAATGCCGGTTTCATCATTTATTGAAATAGTGCTCGATTGAGCATTAGGTGATAAAACCTAATTATGGAAAAGTGACGGACCGACCAAGAGGGCATGAGACCGTCCCTTGGTGGTCGTGGGACCAGCAGATGGGCGTTTGAGCAAACTCCAAGTTGGTTAGAAAGAGTTTGGGCCCAATATATGTGCAATTGAGCAAATTAGGTCAAGAATTGAGCATATATGTGGGACCGGATTTATGTAAGCCCTAGGGCCGGCCTTGGTCGGTTAAGGAAGCATGCACGGGTCACCATGATGTCCGTATCTCAATCCTGAGAGTTTTGGAATTTTCTGATGTGCGTTTGAGCAATATTGTGGATTTTCAGAAGAGTTTGGTCTTGACTGAAATTCTTGATTTTTTGCTCGAATGAGCGTGTGTGCTCAATTGATCAATGTTATGTGAATATTAAAATGAGGATATTTTAATAGTTGTATTTTTGTGAATAGCCTAGCCGGTCGTGTGACCATGTTGACTTTTGGTTTTTTCGTGGTTTTAACAATATTTGAGAAAATATGAAGAAACCATGATTTTTGCTCAAGTGAGGAATTTTCATGAGTTTATGAAAATAATAATTATGGAAATAAGGATTGCAGGGTGTGGGACCGGCCACAACTAGGGCATGGTCGGCCGACTAGGTGGCCCAATCCCGCATACCTTTCCTTATTTTATTATTTTTTATGAAACAATGAAAATATGAAGAAACCCTGAGTTTTGCTCAATCCGGGAAAGTTGCTTGAATGAAGGAGTCTTCATAAGTTTATGAATAATAAAAATAAGGATTGCAAAGTGTGGGACCTACCACAGCTAGGGCATAGCCGTCCGGCTAGGTGGCCCAGTCTCGCGACACCTTTACTTATTTTATTATTTTTCGTGAAACCGTGAAAATATGGAGAAACCGTGAGTTTTGCTCAAACAAGGAAACTTGATGAAATGAGAGAGTTTTCATGAGTTCATGAAAATAGTAAAAATAGGAAAAATAATGTGAGAGGCATGGGGGACCGCCCATGGCGGTGTGACCGACCGACCGGTGGGCCTGGTCCTCCCTAGACGCCTCTTTTATTTTTAATTATTATTTTCTCTCTCCTATTTTTGTGTAGGATTCCACATTTGTCCATATTTTTGAATGTTCGTATGTGCATTTGGTTGCTCGTTTGTGCATCATTGTTGAGTACACTTGCACCATTTTCTTGGGGCTTACTCAGTGATGGTCCAGATGCCCGGTTATTGAGTGTTTATTACTAATTTATGAAATTCAGTGGAGAATGGTTCATGAAACTGAGTAATAAAAGTGAGTAGTTATTTATTATCAATCCATAAGATCAGTTGTGGATTCGATTACGGATTCGGAATAATAAAATGAGTATTACCATCCTGTAGGATCGTGGATTCGACTACAAAATCGAAGTAATAAAATTGTTCATTACCATTCCATGAGATCAGCCGTGGATTCGATCATGAAATCAGAGTAATGGGATTATCTATTACCATTCCATGATATCAGTCGTGGATTCGATTATGAAATCGGAGTAATGAGATAAAAAAAAATTATCTTCTAGAAATTCAGTGGTGAATGTCACTGTAGAATTAATCTATTACAGAAGGGATGTTAGCAAGTTAAAGCGTCATATCCACTCTGAAAATTGCATAGTCAGGGAGCAGCGAGTGTTGTTGTTAACCTGAAGGCGTTAATACTCTCAATCTTACAGAGAACTGCCTGAATCTATACACGGTCTCTCTATATAGTCAGGGAACAGTGAGCGTTACCGACGTCCTGAAGGCGTTAATGCTCTCAATATTACGGAGAACCGCCCAATTGTTCTTGTATATGGAGGGGGGTATCTCTCATGTAGTCAGGGAACAACGAGTATCACCGACGTCCTGAAGGCGTTAAGTTCTCAATCATATGGAGAACCGCCCAATTATGTTATTCTAGATAGAGGTCATGATGAAATGCGAGGCATCGAATGCTCAGCTAGTGGAAGCCTTCGGGAAACATGTTCATCATGGTTTGTAAAATATGAATCGTCACATGCCTGAAAGCTGTGTCAAGAACATGCAGTATCATGATTTTACGATTTTGACCTTTGTTGAAAATCCACCATCAACATTAAGTCCCCTGTTTAGTGAGGGATAATCATGTTCCGCCGTAAGCATTAAATGGTGATTTTCAGTCGACGAGATCAGTGGTTGAACTCGTTAATACAAAGGTATTCTCAAAATCCTCGATTTGCTCCAATGATGTCATGTACGAGCAAGTGTACAGATAAGGATCCTGATAATATGATAGAGCGTGATTTCGTGAGTGTGGAGAGATGAAGCACCGCTGATTTGGTTAGTTAAAAGTCCAATTTTGGTCGGTTTAGTGTTTACGGGCCCGAGCCCATAAAGGAAACCCATGTTTTATTAGGTTTTGGAAATAAATTTGATATAAAAGGGAAGAAACCCTAAAAATTTATTTTATTTTTTCTTGACCGTTTCAACTCTCTCCTCTCTTCACCACCTTCACGCGAGCAGCAGGAGGGGGGAAAAATTTCGCCGGACTTCAGTCGCCGCCGACCGTCGTCGGTCATCGTCCGGCCAAATTTCGGCCGGCGCCGACCAGGTAAGTCCGATTTCTCTCTTTTTTCTTTTCTTTTTGCTGTGAGTTCATGAGTTTCCCATGAGTTGTTCAAAACAAAATTTTATGTATGCATGCATGTGTAGGTTTCATAAAGAAATTATTTTAGAAAACGTATGCTCGTTTGTTCGTTAGTTTAAGAAACAAGCAATAATCCCTAATATGAAAAAGATACATGAATCCTTGAATATACATGATTGAGTTACAGTAGAAAATTTTGTTTATATGCTTTCATGAAAATCAAAATTTATTTTCAAAGCATGAACTTTTACAAGCACTTTTAGGAACGTAGGTTCGTTCGTAGTAGAAGTAATAAACAATGATCCTTAAAGTTAGAGGAATTTTGAAAAGACCTGCACTCCATGATAAAATTTATTTGTGAACTTTCAAAACTTTATTTGGAATATGTGTACCCTTGCAAAAATAGAAAAGACCCTCGTTCCATTAAACAAATGCTCGTTTGAGCAAAATAAGTTTTTTTTTTAATTTAACTCACGTAATTTTTTTTTAAAACGCACGTGAGTTTTTTTTTTAATTTAATTTTTTATGAAAATCAATAGCTTTGAGTAATTGTTAGAGATAGACAATTGTATTTCACGATTTTATGATGTGTGTTTGCGGCATAAAATCACAGAGCGTTCACATGGAAA
Organism: Papaver somniferum; assembly: GCF_003573695.1. NCBI lineage: Eukaryota > Viridiplantae > Streptophyta > Magnoliopsida > Ranunculales > Papaveraceae > Papaver > Papaver somniferum. The sequence goes on along the minus strand of NW_020621603.1, from coordinate 11,585,956 downwards.
GTTTATGTGAACTGTTCATAGTTTCGTGAAAAGTCAAGTGTTGACTTCTAAATGATGAGTTTTGCTCGGCTTTGCAGGTTTGAAAGAACGAGAAAGTTTTCGAAGTTTTACATTATTATCACTAAGTTCGTGAAACTGTAAAAAGGTAAGAGTTAAGGATTACCGTTTTTGTAGACGTTGATGTGAGCATCATAATTATTATGTTTCTTTTAATTCCATTGTTGATAAAATTCGTGCATGGATGTCACAACAACTTTGCAAAAATGATTGATTCCCGTGATAACGCTCCTGAAGATGATGCTTCCAGAGAGGAAACTTCCAGGGAGGATGTTTCTACGAACGCATCTTCCAGAAATGATGATTCTGAGACTTCCAAGGAGAAAGAGGAAGCTCCTAAAACCAAGAACATCCCAAATATTGATGATGAATTCTTCGTGATTCTGTATAAACCTGAAAAGCGTCCCTCAGGTTCCTCATTCCGGCTGCTTATAAATCCCAGGAGTACTACTCATAACAAGTTAGTATCTCCTCAAGCGATAATTAGATTCTGTTTGAATGGGAAACACTATTTGGGTTCACATGTGGAACTTAAGCTTTCTCGAAATCCTCTGGCGCATTTCTCTGGGTGGGCAAGGCATCTGTTGGGTCACAGCCGTATGGGGACCATGCTGGATCGTGCAAAAGTGACACGGGCTATTAAAGCTGCTGGGGATTTAGTCATTCATCATGATATACCAGGTATGGTGGCTTTACTTGCTCGCTGGTGCGTTCCTACTCATACTTTTATATGCAGATAGGGAGAATTCACCATCACTTTGGAAGATGTAGTTGCTTTGTTGCATCTCCCAATTACTGGCAATTTCCCTAAAAAGCTCTCAGCAGAGGAGGACGTGATATCTGACATGTTCGAAACTACGATGCATGAACTCAACAATTCGCACAAAACTTTTTATGCTCAATGGTTAAAGCACTGGTGGCCGGGAGATGAGGTTCCCAAAGAACCTGTTGATGGTATCTTAACTATTGCTGCTTTCTTATGCTTGTGGCTTTCCAGAGACATTCTTGAGGATAATGGACATTTGTTGAAGTCATTCGTGATTTCTTTTGCCATAAAAATGGCTAAAGGTGAGAACTTCCTACCGGCAGTCTGTTTTTGGGTTCAGTGTTTTCTAATTTAGACTCCTTAGTCATAGACTCCAGTATCTCCAACAGCTTCATGAAAATTGAGACATATGCTAATAATATGTTCCTCCAAGCTTTGATGTGGGATCACTTTGAGAAATATGCACCGATTCCTCGAAGTACCTTGCAAGGGCCAAACGTCGACACTCTCCATGCTTTCCTTAAAAAAAATAACGCCAGGATCATGCGTTGGTCGACAAAGCAACCACAACATAAAATAAGCCTCACCAACGTTTTGGACATTGAGTCTGAGTTTGATTTCCGTCCCTGGGTGTCGGTTCTTCATCTCTTCTCGCAATTGATCACTTTCAATACTGCTGAAGGAAATGTCATATTGAAATCTGGTACCAATCTGAGTGATGGAGAAATATCTTTTATACTGAGTTGCACTCCTGACTATTTAATATCGTTAATGCACGGAAAGTTTCAGGTGGAAGAATATAACATTGACAGATCAGCTCGACAAATGGGTCTTGATCAGTGTTCCCTGGGTCATCGAATGAATAAGCCATCAATCGAGTATCTGAAAGCCCATTTGGATTGCACACATGTGGAAGGAAATGATTATTTTTTCCCTTGTTCTGACCGAGCTACTTATGCAACTCCGGGTTATGTAGACTTCTGGCGTCAGCAACTTGAGCGTTTGTATAAATTTGTGATGGATTTTAAGCCTCTGGTATGAGAGTTTCCTCTTGCTGATGTGATCTCTGATCGACCAAGGTTGAAATATATTTCTAGTGGCGATAAGAGGAAATCGCCTCCAGAATGTTCACAGGTAAGCATCTTTCTTACGATGATTTTAGTAAAGACATGATGATTACACCTTAATTGTTTCATTAAATTTATTGCAGGATGTCCGTACTGTGAGATATCGGATTCATGTAGACTTTTCAGAAGTGCAAGAAAGTCCCCAGGGTGGAGAAAACATAAGTAGGGTGAGTTATAGGATGATACCGAATAATGTGCAGTCCCCAGCCGCTTCTTTGGTGAGTTGTTGATATCCTTTCTTCCATGACTCTTTCTCGTCCGCATAATTAGGATCATGAAAATAATGTTTGTTAACATTCCAGAATTTTGCTCCATCAAGTATTGACGGTCTCTGTTTTACTCAGTCCACAACTCGCGAATCCAGTGATGCAGATGTACTTGATGTAAGTATTCCTTCGTTATAACTAATCATGATACTTCTTGAATAAAATGATAATGGTTGTTGTGGACATACCCAGGAAGGAATTATCTTGGAAAACCAACATGGTCAGGATGTTCATTCGTCTTTGAATGGTGTTGAGAAAGAGAACTTTCAAGAATCGATAACGAATGATGATAACAGCGCTTCCAATGTTGGTGTCGACCATATTAATCCTTCGAATGACTTGGAGACTTCTAAAGTAAGTATCCACTTTATAGTCTCTTCATAGAAGTATAATATTGATGATTTGAGATCGAATGAATGAGAATCCACATGAATGAATGAAAATTTTAGTGAAATATGTCACCAGAAAATTCAGAACTCAGCATTTTAGCAAAAACGCCATAAAATCTTCATCCGATGTCATATTTTCGCGATATACCCATGTATCCTTATGCCCAGGAAATTTCCAATCTTTAGAAACGAATCTTTTTAAGTTTTGAGCATATTTAGGGGCCGAAACCAGCGAAACAGTAAACTTCCAGGAGACCTTCAGAAAATTTTCAGCTGGCAAGTAGTTCAATGTTTTGGCCGCAACTCTTTACTCTTTTATCCAATTGCTATGAAATTTTGATATGTTGTAGAAAAAATCCATACGAAAATAATGGTATATTACTCAACCTTAGATTTTCTTACCAATTTCTCCCAGTTCGTCGTTTTATACAGGGCAGTATAAAATCTCTTCGGACGAGCTTGTTGAAAAACGTGTTTTTATAACTTCCACACTATTTGATCATGTATTGGATGCATAATAAAGAACTTAGATGATGTTATTTCACTTACATGCTGGATTTTATGATCACCTTTTGCTTCCATGCTCGAATTTCTCTAATCTCATGTAATCTTCGTGTTAGGTACCAAATGTCGAAGTTGAGAATAATAGAACCAATGATGCTGATTTGAACAATACGGCGAATGAAAGTGATGGCGTCACCATATCTGAACCTCAGGGTCATGAGAACATTGCTACTGGAGTTTTCAAGGAGACCGAGACTTCAGTCGTTGTTACTTCAGTGATGGGAGAAGTTGAGCCGGAGGAGACTGTTCCAGAGGAAGTTGTTGCCTTGACCGTGGAAGTTGCTCCAATGATTGAGAACCGTATAATATTGCACGAATACTCTAATGCAAGGATTATTTATGATCTTCCATTTGGTTTTCTACTCCCATATCACGTATCTGTTAGCGGATTCAGCGTTCCCGCTGGGTATGCCAACATGTATGAAAAGTTATGGAAGATGTATGGCCATATTGTCGTTACAAGAGATCCTGAATGTAGCGACTTCTTGACAATGCAATTAGGAAACATATTGTGTTTCATAGATGATATTCGTACCATGGCCAGAAGTACTGTCACTCGAGATGTACTCTTTGATTGGGAGTACAACTTGGAGAAATCTGAAGAACTTGGTTTTAACCTGAAGTGGCTTCATCATAAGATCAACGCCATCAAGGATGAATATACTCTTTACCAGTGATGCTGTGGTGGAGAAAATGGCCGAGATTGCTGAGTTGATTGAAAAGCTGGAGTTGGAGAAAGCGGCTTTGCAAGTCTTGGAGAATGCTGAGAAGCAGAAATCATACTTTGACGGTTTCCTTTAATTTTCCTTTCCATAGTTCTTTTGAACCTTGAACTTATGAGAGATGTGAGGTTTTATTTTGGTTTTGATTGGTTTTGGATTAGTGAATGATTAAGGAGTTTCTTTCTTGGGATTGATAGAGATTTTTCTTAAAATAAAGAAGTTTGATAAATTGCTGAATTCAAATACTGAAAGCAAGAATTGGAAACTCCTAGAGAAATTGAAAATACATGTGAAAGAAAATCCTAAGATGAAAACGTTAAGCGCTTCGAGAGTTCATGTCTTGAACACACAACACCTTGGGACGCTGAATGTTTCATGCGTCAAAAGCCTTTAGCCAATTTTCGTGAATCACTGGCACATTCGTCTTGCCCTTCATATCAGCCAATTTTTAGTATCCTCCGGCTACTGACTTAGCAATCATAAAAGCCCTTCCCAGTTAGAACTCTTTGTAGAATGAAGATTATGTTTAGTCGTCTTAAGAACCAAATCTCCTTCATGAAACTTGTTTGGTTTGGTTGTTCGTGCCTTGAATATCTTCATATGGTTCGGAATTCCTCGTACAGTGGGATTCCAGGTTGGTGGAGCTTTCCAATTCTGTGGCACATGTGGACACTCGTGCAAGGGAGAATATTTAGGATATCGATTGTGAAATTTAGTCATAATTCCAGCAATGACTGTGTTGGTGAGACGACGGATTCGAAGAGGTTCCGCGTCTAACCATTTAGTGAAGTATTGCTGAGGCGAGACTAACCATTCATAATGATTGGTGATAGCTTGGTTATGAGTAAAATTGAGTCCCCGGACAAAGGTAGCATATTTGAAAGTTGGTAATATAGATGCATGAGGGGAAATGAGACTTGCCTGGGTGCGGAACCTCTTGACGAAATCATGTGCGCTCTCTTCAGGTTTTTGTGTAAGTTCCATCAAGGCTTCAACTTTTCCCAGATGTTCGAATGGTGGATAATCTTCCGCTTCTTCCGAGACAGAGATTTCTTCAATGGATAAATGTGCAATTGAAGGTGTTGCAGTTACCTTCTCGGCATGAATCCATGTCCGTCCAAGGATCATATCATATCCCGGATCTTCTCTGATTATGTAAAACTTTATTTCTGACCACGTTGAACCAGTTTTCATCTTGAGAATGATGTAACCATATGCGTCTCTGGGATTCCTTCATGATCTCTAATTGAAACAGGAGCATGAGTGGCTTCTTTCCGGGTGATGCATGCGTCTCTGAGATTCTTCAAAGGAATAATATTAACAACAGTGCCAACATCGACCAACGCTCGCTTGAGTTCGTTTCCTTTAAGATGGACTGTGGTGAGAAGTCCCCAGTCGTAAATCTCTTTGTCTATTGCTGGAGGTTCGGGGAGTGTCTCTTGAATTGTTAGTCGTTTCCCTGACGCGATGTGATTCAACGCAGCAAACATATCATTTCTATGAGCCTTCGACAAGCACAACAATTCACATACATGCTCAATTAAGGATTGAAATGCTTATTTAACTGGCTGCTCAGAGAGTGTAAATGTTCTGATTGGGAGAGGATTTTGTGTACTCCTTCAGTCCTCAGTTCTCCTGAATCAGCCTTTTCTTTGAATATGCGCTTCAAGGTTCTGCAATCACTTATTGGATGGCTGACATATCTATGGAAACGGCAGTAGCGTGGACTTTCCATTTGTTCCTTAGTTGGTTCCTTTTTGATGGGAGGTAAGTTGATTGCACCATCTTGGATCCAGACTTCCAGCAACTCGATCACCTCTTTAATAGGGAAAGGAAAATCTGGTACTTTCTGATCACTCTGCTGACGTTGATCCGGCGCTTGCACGTTTCGAGTTTGGTTGTATTTCTTTGGTGATTTCGTAGACGTTGGGGGAGCATTTTTATGTTGTTGTGTTTCAGCTTTTCTCTTCTTCCCTTCAGCAACATTCATGGAAGCCTTGACATTGTACTGCTTGTTGATTAAACGCCTGGTGGTGTTGTTCCTCGACTTTGACGGTTTTCGTTCTCTCTAGCAAGGCCGCAGCGGTAGTTGCTGATCGCTTGGCCGCTTCATGAAGCTCGGAAAAAGTTTGAAACCGGAGATTTTCCAGCAAGGCTCGGTAGAATGGGATCATCCCGTTGATGCACAGGTCCACCAGTTGTTGTTCAGTAACATTAGGATCATGACAATCCAAAGCTTGAACTCTGAACCTCTTCACGTAGTTGTTCGGATTTTCAGTATTCTTCTGAGCCATCCTTCATAAATCGGAAAGAGTAATCTGTTCATAAACAAAGAAGTACTTCCTGTAGAAAGCGTTAATCATTTCTCCCCAATTGGCTATGCTTACTGGTACAATATTGTTGTACCAAGTATATGCTCGGCCTGTCAGAGATTTCGAGAACTCCTTCAAACGAACAACATGGTTGTGTTCATGCTCTCCTAATGCTTTCAAGAATCGAGAAACATGTTCTCGGGCATTCCCCGTTCCATTATAGAGTATGAATGTTGGAGAAGTGTAGCCTTCTGGGAGAGGGATTCTTTGAGTAGTAGGGTATGGAGGTTGATGACGGTGCACAGGCGTATGACCCTTCCGTCGATTCTCCATAAAATGTTCCAGGTCTTCACGAGTGATGAAACCAGCAGGCTCTGCAGTTTTGCGGACTTCGTCATCGTCGTGGACTGGAATAACTTCAAGATCGGTGGTTGGAGATGTTTCCTTGTCCGTTCCCTTCTCCTGGGCTTTCTCCATTTTTTCAGTAAGGGTTTTGAGGTAATTGCAGAATTCCTTCTGAGTAGCAGCCATATCAGTTTGATTCTTGGCGAGAACTTCCTGGACTTTCAAGAGATCAGCTATGGTGGGAGGATTTTCTCTAATTTCCTCAAGATGCCGGCCGAATAGAGGATGATTTTCAACATTGATTTGAGGAGGAGTAGTATCACCAGTATTGTTGGAAGCAGGAACGGTTTCTGGAATACCCTCATTGTTATCGTTGCTAGTGCTAGCGTCGTTTTCGTTTGTAATTAACCCATACCTAAGACCAGCCATTTTTGTGAAAGTGTGAGTTTGCAACCAAGCGTGCGGACGAGACTCCTCAACCGAGAAAACTGCTGAACCTCACACGGATTCACTGCAAAGGGAGTCTTAGATTCGAGAGATCAATCTGTAAGACTCCATCCTAAACCAAGTCAATCGCCATTCCAGAGTCAATTCGGTCGCAAAGAGGGAGATGGGTTGATATGTGGGAGGGATGCTGAGAATTGTGTGGGATTAATGATGATCAAGGATTGTGGGTGTGTTCAAGGTTTCTGCAAGTTTTTCTGTGAACTGATGAGTTCGAATAAGTTCTGGGAGATTGACGAATTCTTGAGAGTAAATTGCTCGAGAAATTCTATGTAGACGAATGTTGTTCTCCAATCATGGATTCAGAGACTTGTTTATATTGTCAGAATAGCAAACACCTTGATCCCTGTAAGTGTGACGGTTTCTTGAGTGAAAGAGTGGGAAAATGGAAGATCGTGGTGAAACCAGTTCCAGGCCGTGCGGAGACTTGGTTAACCATCCACCCACTACTTTGCTAACTCCCTCAACCGCTTGTACGACTTATTCACATTTCTCATCGTGGATGAATCCACGTGCCGTAGGCCGCCAGACCAAAACCCTAATTGATATCCCCCTGTGTGACATGATTGATGTGTCACGAATCGTGGAGTCTGCATGACGTGTTTTATTAGTCAGTTGTTGACTAATTAAACAACGAGTCTAAGTTTGGTTGAATCGACCATGAGTGATCGAATACTCAAGGATTCATGGATTGAACATGTTAGATGCTCCCTAAGAAAATATTGTAAATTCGAGCAACTGAGCATCTGAATATCGATAGTTGAATCAATATTTGAGCAACTGAGCAAGTATTGCTCAGTTCAACGAATTACTGAATATTGGTAGTTGATCAATATTTGAGCAATTGAGCAAGTATTGCTCAATTCGACAAATTACTAATAAATTACTGAATATTGATAGTTGGATCAATATTTGAACAACTGAGCAAGTATTGCTCAATTCGACGAATTATTTATTGGTAACATGACCCAATAAAATATTAATTAGAATATTTGTAAACTACCGAATATTATATAATTAATCCAGATGTTGATTGGTGGATCAATCATAAATTTATTAGTGTTTGAACTTGCTCAGAATGATGATTTGTGGAGCGTTTGTTCGAAACCCTAATTTTCGATCAATTGTTCTTCAATTGATAAATTGCTTAAAATAGGTCATGAGTCAGAGAGGGACCGGCCACATGGGATGATGGAGTCCATGTGGCGCCCATGTGCTCGAGTGAGTGTGCACCGGGTCCTTAGTTGGCCAGTTGGTGAAAGAATGATGATTAAATGCCGGTTTCATCATTTATTGAAATAGCGCTCGATTGAGCATTAGGTGATAAAACCTAATTATGGAAAAGTGAGGGGCCGACCAAGAGGGCATGAGACCGGACCTTGGTGGTCATGGGACCAGCTAATGGCTGTTTGAGAAAACTCCAAGTTGGTTAGAAAGAGTTTGGGCCCAATATATGTGCAATTGAGCAAATTAGGTCAAGAATTGAGCATATGTGTGATATCGGCTTTATGTATGCCCTAGGGCCGGCCTTGGTCGGTCAAAGAAGCATGCACGGGTCACCATGGTGTCCGTGTCTCAATCCTGAGAGTTTTGGTATTTACTGACGTGCGTTTGAGCAATATTGTGGATTTTCAGAAGAGTTTGGTCTTGACTGAAATTCTTGATTTTTTTGCTCGAATGAGTGTGTGTGCTCATTTGATCAATGTTTTATGAATATTAAAATGAGGATATTTTAATAGTTGTATTGTTTTGAATAGCATAGCCGGTCGTGTGACCATGTTGACTTTTGGTTTTTTCGTGGTTTTAGCAATATTTGAGAAAATATGAAGAAACCATGATTTTTGCTCAAGTGAGGAATTTTCATGAGTTTATGAAAATAATAATTATGTAAATAAGGATTGCAGGGTGTAGGACTGGCCACAACTAGGGAATGGACAAATGGCTATGTGGCCTGGTCCCGCACACCTTTCTTTATTTTATTATTTTTTATGAAACCATGAAACTATGAAGAAACCCTGAGTTTTGCTCAATCCGGAAAAGTTGCTTGAATGAAGGAGTCTTCATAAGTTTATGAATAATGAAAATAAGGATTGCAAAGTGTGGGACTGGCCACAACAAGGGCATAGCCGGCCGGCTAGGTGGCCCGGTCACGCGACACCTTTCCTTATTTTATTATTTTTCGTGAAACCGTGAAAATATGGAGAAACTGTGAGTTTTCCTCAACAAGGAAACTTGATGAAATGAGAGAGTTTTCATGAGTTCATGAAAATAATAAAAATAGGAAAAATAATGTAAAAGGCGTGGGGGACCGGCCACGGCGGTGTGACCGGCCGGCCGGTGGGCCCAGTCCTCCCTAGGCGCCTCTTTTATTTTTAATTATTATTTTCTCTCTCCTATTTTTGTGTAGGATACCTCACTTGTCCATATTTTTGAATGTTCGTTTGTGCATTTTGATGCTCGTTTGTGCATCATTGTTGAGTACACTTGCACCATTTTCTTGGGGCTTACTCAGTGATGGTCCAGATGCCCGGTTATTGAGTGTTTATTACTAATTTATGAAATTCAGTGGAGAATGGTTCATGAAACTGAGTAATAAAAGTGAGTAGTTATTTATTATCAATCCATAAGATTAGCTGTGGATTCGATTACGGATTCAGAATAATAAAATGAGTATTACCATCCTGTTGGATCGTGGATTCGACTACATAATCGAAGTAATAAAATTGTTTATTACCATTACATGAGATCAGCCGTGGATTCGATCATGAAATCGTAGTAATGGGATTATCTATTACCATTCCATGAGATCAGCCGTGGATTCGATCATGACATCGGAGTAATGAGATAAAATAGATTATCTTCTAGGATTTCGGTGGTGAATGTCACGGTAGAATTAATCTATTGCAGAAGGGATATTAGCCAGTTAAAGCGTCATATACATTCTGAAAAGTGCGTAGTCAGGGCGCAGCGAGTGTTGCTGTTAATATGAAGGCATTAATGCTCTCAATCTTAGGGAGGACCGCCTGAATCTATACACGATATCTCTATATAGTCAGGGAACAGTGAGCGTCACCGACGTCCTGAAGGCGTTAATGCTCTCAATCTTACAGAGAACCGCCCAATCGTTCTTCTATATAGAGGGCGGTATCTCTCATGTAGTCAGGGAACAACGAGTATCACTGACGTCCTGAAGGCGTTAAGTTCTCAATCATACGGAGAACCTCCCAATTATGTTATTCTACATAGAGGTCATGATGAAATGCGAGGCATCGATTGCTTAGCTAGTGGAGGCCTTTCGAAAACATGTTCATCATGGTTCGTAAAATACGAATCATCACATGCCAGAAAGCTGTGTCAGGAACATGCAATATCATGATTTTACGATTTTGACCTTTGTTGAAAATCCACCATCAACAGTGACGAAAGTTATATTAAGTTTCAATTACTTGAAAATTTCTTTCACGAAAAATGGTTTGTGAATAACAACTATATACCGTCCTCTGAGAATGTTTGAATGAATGAAATGATAGTTTAGAATAGATAACCTTGCAAGGATATAAACATTGTATGGTAACACATACGTGTGTAAGTCTTTATTCCTTGAACCAAAGTGTGCGTACTTTGCTGCTCAGGAAAACCAGAACTAAAGTCCGCGTACCAGTACGCGCACTATCGGAAGTTCACGTCCCGTAAATTTCTGCTGGAGTTTGTGAACTTAAAACAAACTTATTCCGGGTACTTAAGTCCGCGTACCAGTATGCGTACTTAAGTTGGTTATTTTCTAAAAACGGTTATTCGTGAACTTAAACTTATAAAAACTAAGGAATGCATAATTGCAAACCGTGGCTATAAAGTTCATGAATTGATTCGAGTGAATCAAATCGTTTTTTCCTCGATTGTGTATTGTATATTTCTATAAGATCTAAGCAATTTAACAACTCTCTAACTAGTTCATTTGAGTCATTTGAACTAGTTGTGGTAAAAAAGAATATGGTTAATATGGAAGTGCTCATATGGCTAACCATTTGGTTAACTACTGTTGAACCAACTAAGTGTACATGTTTGGGTTCGGTTACACAAACCTAAATAAACGTGCATTTCATTTGTGTGTAACAAGCTACGGTTGAAAGATATTAGCTTGAATCTAATCAGGTTTTCATCTAACGGTGAGTATTGAATGCTTTGTTACTAAGCTAACATTGATTGCAAACCCTGATTTGAAAGACTATATAAAGGAGAACTCTAGCAACTGGGAAACATAATACCCACTCCTTCTGTGTGATACTAGTTGTATTAGTTAGAGTCGATTCTCCTTTAACCTTAGGTTTCTTCTCGAGACCCTGTAGGTTAACGACTTGAAGACTTTATTGGGATTGTGAAGCCAGACCCAACTATTTTCTTTGTAGTTGCGTGATCTGATCTTGCTGTTTCTATCGTATGTACAATCGTAAGATTGGCTTGAGATTGATTTCTCCGATAGGCAAGATATAAAAGAAGTCAAAAACACCTTCGTCTCATCGTTTGTGATTCCGCAATATCTTCTTTCGCTATTAGATTAAGATTATTGCGAGGTGATTGATAATTCTAGGTTGTTCTTCGGGAATATAAGTCCGGGTTATCAATTGGTTCCTGTTCACCTTGATTTATCAAAATACGGAACAAAAACTCGTAGGTTTTTCTGTGGGAGACAGATTTATCTATTACCGTAGACTTTTCTGTGTGATACAGATTTGTTTATTAAAGTCTTCGACTTTGGGTCGTGGAAACTCTTAGTTATGGGTGAGATCAGCTAAGGGAATCAAGTGCGTAATATCCTGCTGGATCAGAGACGTAAGGAGTGCAAGCGTACCTTGGATCAGTGTGAGGTTGATTGGGGTTCAACTACAGTCCAGACCGAAGTTAGTTTGTAGTAAGCTAGTGTCTGTAGCGTCTTAATACAGTGTGTGTTCAATCTGGACTAGGTCCCGGGGTTTTTCTGCATTTGCGGTTTCCTCGTTAACAAAACTTCTGGTGTCTGTGTCATTTATTTTCTGCATTATATTTGGTTATATAATTGAAATATGACAGGTTGTGCGTTGAATCGATCAATTCGGAAATCCAACCTTTGGTTGTTGATTGAACTTGATTGATCCTTGAACATTGTTCTTTGGTACGATTCAAGTAATTTCTCTTGTATTCAATTAGACTCACGGATTTCTATTTGCTTGCGTAAGTATTGAATCGAGAAAGAGATATTTAACTCCTTGATATACTTTTCATTAAGATTAAGTCTGACTGTCTAGTTAATTCTCTTAAATTATATTGGAGTTTGTCCATACAGATTGCTAAGCGAATATTGAGTGTGGTTGTTAGACCCCCGCTTTTTCAAGCGGCCTCAACCATCTTGTCTTACGGTCTTGCCTAGATAGCCACGGTCTTCTTATCTCTTAGCATATCCATGATCGTGGTCATGGGCTCCTTGCCTACTATCTTAGCTATGTTCGTGGCCAAGGCCCCCTTGTCTCCCGGCTTAGCCTAAGCAGGCCACGCCTCCCTGTCTTCAGGCGTGGCTAACCATGTTTACGACCTCCATGTCTTCAGGCCTGGCCACGACCTCCTTGGATCCTAGTCTGGCATAGCCTAGCTTCCTAGCTTTCCAACTACCTAGTCAGGACACGACCTCCCTATTTCCCGGTTTTTCCTGGACCACGGCTATCTTGCCCTAAGCCTAGACTAGCCGGACACCCTTCCTATTAGTCACGACCTCCTTGTCTACCGTTCTGGCTAACCATGGCCATAGTCTCCTTGCTAGCCGGTGTAGCCTGGATTCTAATCATCCACGACATCCTTGCTAGTCGGCCTATCCTGGCCTAATCACGACAACGACCTCCCTATCCCTTACAATGACATATCCATGCAACATCCTCCTAGTCTCTTGGCCCAGCCAATCTAGTAGCCACGACCTCCTTATCTTTCGTCCTGGCTAACAATGACCACGACCACCTTGTCTCCAGGCCCGGCCTAGCCATGTCTCACCTAGAAAATCTATATGGCTACGACCTCCTTGCTTTTCGGCATATCCTATCCATATGGCCACGTGTTAGAGCACTGCTCGGTCAAAATCGCATGCGTTGCTATCTCAAGCATGTTTGTCAATGTTAGTGATCAAAACTATAAGTCTTGATTTCTAGTCTCTTATAACTAAGTCTCGGACTAGGATAGTAAGTGTAGTTGAGCTCAAGGACTTCATGGTGATTCATCATACAAGTAGAAGATCTACTCAAGGAACCGGTGGAACTTCTCGACAAAAAGGTATGTGTAGAATTGAACTTATCTGTCACTCAAAAGTCAATCTATTCTATCTCCTACTCTTTGAGACAAAAATCGTATGCTACATATATATTCTAGATCATACACATTTGGTATTTCGAGCCGAGTATATCTCGCCTATCTATATCTCAAAATATGTGTTGGTAAGCTTTTCGCTTCGACCAATTTTATCTTTACCTAGTGACGAAAGTCATGAATGTTTCAATCACTTTGAAAATTGCTTTGACGAGAAATAGTGTAATAACCATATAACATCCTCTAAGAATGTTTCAATGATTGGAATGAGAGTTTAGTTTACATAACCAATGGATTCCTTGAATCGAAGTTTTCGAAATTTGTTGATCAAGAGAACCGGAAGAATGGCAAGTGCCAAGTCCGCGAACTCAGTCCGCGAACTGCCGAAGTTCTCAAACCCGAGAATTTCTGCTGGAGTTGACAAACTACTTGAGTGAGCCAAGTCCGCGAACCCAGTACGCGAATCGGCGTAGTTCTCGAACCCGAGAATTTCTGCTGGAGTCTTAAATGAAGGTTATAAGTCCGCGGACCGGCGTAGTTCTGGTGTCTTAAGTCCGGGAACCTAGTGTGCGAACTTGAGAAGGTTATATATCTAAACATGATTTCTGAACTTAATCTTAAAAGACTAAGGAATGCATTTGCAAACCGTGGCTATTAAAGTTCATGAACCGATTCGAGCGAATCAAATCATTTTTGCTTCAATTGTGTCTTGTGTAGTTACATAAGATTTCCTTGCAATTGAACAACTCTCTTAACTAGTTCATTTGATTCAATTGAACTAGTTATGGTGAAGAAGAACATGGTTGGTATGAAACGCTCATATGGTTAACCTCTTTGGGTAGTCTATTGTTGAACCAACAATGTACACGTTTGGGTGCGGTTAACAAACCTAGAAGCGTATAGTCATTTGTGTATGACAAGCTAAGTTTTCGGTCTAACGGTTGAGAAATGTTAGCTTGAATCTAAATCAGGTTTTCATCTAACGGTGAATATTGATTGCTTTGTAACTAAGGCAAAACCCTGATTTGAAAGGCTATATAAAGGAGACATATAGTATTATGCAAAGCTAATCCCCACACCTTACGTGTGATACTAGTTTGCGTACTAGAGTCGTTTCTCCTTTAACCTTGGGTTTTCTTCTTCTAAAACCAGGTTAACGACTTAAAGACTTCATTGGGATTGTGAAGCCAGACCGATACTACTTTTATCGTAGTTGTGTGATCTGGTCTTGCATATTTTATCGTAACAGTACAATCATATTGATTGGCTTGAGATCGTGAGAGTTCTCCGATAGGCAAGTGTTTATGGGTGAAAATTGTTTCTGCTGATTTTGGTAATTCCGGTAGGTGAGTGAGAAACAGATCTAAACCCTAAACAAATGTAGTGCACGAGATTACTTTAGATTCGTGAGATCAATCTGTACAACTCCGGCCTAAACCAAGAAATGGTCGTTCCGGATTTGCTTCGGTCACAAAGAGGAGGAGAAGGGATGGTTTAGGGAGGGAAGCAAAGAGAGTGTTGAGACCAGAACAGTTCTGGAAGAGTAGTACTTGACTTGTATCAGAAGGTGAAAGCTTTTGGGAAAGCTAGCAAAGTTGCCTTTCTGAGTATTGTATTTATCCTGACCAAAAACTTATTCTCTTGGTGGAAATAGGTAAGACCTATTTATACAAGTCTAAGTGAAACGTACTCTGGCCTCGTAAGAAAAAGAAACGAATGAGTTAAATGGGAAGAGGTGGTAACGCCTGGTATTGATGGAATTTGATTGAATTGATGTTCCATAATGAAAGAGTGTTTCACCATTACTTCATGCATTTACTAACCGTTTTATTCTTAATACACTGTCTTGAAACGGGCATTTGCGTATGCCGCACGCTGTAAACCGCCAAACCAAAACCCTAAAGAGCATCCCCCAGTTTGTGACATGTATTGATGTCTCGAGTGTTTTCGTGGAAAACGTGTAGCATGTCATTGGTGTTTGATAAGTTGAGCTTGAGAGATGTGTCGGCTTAGTGGCAACCTTCGACGGTCGAGATTTGGCATCTTGAGAGGAATCGTAGCCTTTAATGTAGGCGCGGCATGCCAAAGTACAAGGGTTGCATGGCATGTGTCAATGGCTTGTGGAATGCCTTGGCTGTAGGTTGCGCATCGGGTGCAGGTGGCAATGCCGAAATGCAAGTGTTGCATGGCATGTGCCAATGGCGCGCGTAGCGTCTTTGGCCCTAGGTTTGCACGGCTTAGCATGCTAGGTTGCAAGGGTCGCTTGGCATGTGCCAATGGCGCGTGCGGCGGCTTGGCACTAGGTTTGCACGGCTTGGCATGCTAGGTTGCAAGCGTCGCTTGGAATGTGCCAATGGCGCGTGTGGCGGCTTGGCCCTAGGTTTGCACGGCTTGGCATGCTAGGTCGCAAGCGTCGCTTGGCATGTGCCAATGGCGCGTGTGGCGGCTTGGCATGCTAGGTCGCAAGCGTCGCTTGTCATGTGCATCCTTCTAGCGTTGCATTTGAACGTCCCATAGGGAATCAACAATCTGATTTCATCACACGTAAATATCAGGAACGACTTCTCCAAAATCGAAGCAAGGAAAATCATCAAACCCCCTGGGTTCACGAAGATTCTCTTCCTGTCAAGAGACGCATGATTTCTGGGGACTTCGCCCCACAAAACCGTGCGGTCTATGATGAAACATTTATGTGAGATTCTATGTTTCCCCAAGGCACAACGTCAAAACATATTTGCAACCCTCAACCGCACTGCACTAGGGAAGCAGCCGTTTACAACCAGAGAAGTCGTTCCCAAACCCCAATCTCTCCTGGAAAGCACGATTGATAGATGGAACTAGGGACTCCACCATTGTTCGCCTGAAGGGTGTCCAGTTTGACAACCCACTGATTAATGCAGCCGCTCCGCTTCAACGTTCACCCGACAGCTGCTTCGCTTCAATGCTCGCTCCAGCAGCCGCTCCGCTTCAGCGTTCTCTCCATAAGCTGCTCTAGGATCCGGATCCTAAGCTTTAGCATTTTTCTTCTTAAGTTTCGACATCCTCTCCAAGAGCCGAAGCTGCTTCAACGCCGCTTCTTCCTGCAAAGGGTCGTACCACCACGCTCCCCATGTCAAGGATTATGGTCACAGCCAGCCAATCTTCGTAGTCATGGCCACCTTTTAATCCATCTCGCCAAAACTCGTGAGCATGGACAGTTTGCTCGCTTACGCATCCAGCCAATCCTTTTACTTCCACGGAAGCCCATACAATTCCATCCAGCCTACTTTGTTACCACGACAATGTAGTCTCTTCTGATTACATCTCCTACCAAGAACTGTTGTCGCTCATTCGTTGATACCAGCCAGAGCTTCACCACAGAAACAATTACTACAAAGATGGAAACATGTAAACCATACTTGAGGACTGAGGATATACACAGAATCCCTTCACTGTCAAAGCTCAGAAGACACAGTCAACCAAAAGTTGTACCCACAACAATGTCATCTACTCTTCAAGGGTGCAGCGTAAGAATATCATCACCTCTCTGTCTAGAAGACGCCTTCAACACTTTACGAGAACGCGGAGGATCCCAAGCCTGCAGTATCCAGAATATTTCATCATGTAATTTCTGAGCATCCCAGTGTCACATCCAGAAGAGTACGGTAGGCTTATATCGAATCCCATGGACAGGGATTCAAGGCGATGTAGTTAAAGTAGGTTACGCATGGGGACTACTAGCATGAGATGCTTTCACTCCTCTCAACCAGGTTATTACTGATTTCAACATCATCACTGCTGAGGTTTTACGAGCCGCGGGAATTTCTCAACATGAA
The DNA here is from genome assembly GCF_003573695.1 of Papaver somniferum. Classification (NCBI taxonomy): domain Eukaryota; kingdom Viridiplantae; phylum Streptophyta; class Magnoliopsida; order Ranunculales; family Papaveraceae; genus Papaver; species Papaver somniferum. The sequence continues at coordinate 11,568,765 of NW_020621603.1, read as the reverse complement.
GTCGTACATGTGCACCGAAGACTCCAAAAGCACGCCAGAAGGTTACATTAACATATTCATCCATGCCATCATATCAAACCGAAGTATAACTGGGGACTTCTCACCGCATCCCATTCTGTACGATAATCCAAGATTCAGAAGATGTTTTGAAGGATGTAGCTTGGAACAAAGTCCCGAGAGACTTGATAGCAGCACATCGGCAATGGAACGTCTCCCTATTTCATCTAGGGGCGCCAGAAGTTTTCGACCATGCAAGCATTCACAAGACATCATCATCACGATCAAAAGGTCCACTGAACAACATAAGGTCGAGGATGGACCGACGACGCAACCACAATCTCCAAGATTATCCCTGACGTGATCGTTTCTGAGCATATATTTCATCCATCCGTCCCAAGAATACAACGGAGTTTTGGTAAATTTTTGGAATCCACTGGAGAGACACTGCAGAAGAAAACACGGATCCAGACGAACAACAGGAAAAACAGAAGAGGGTTGATACCTCTTTTCATGCGGACAGAGTTTTTAGAGCTTGAACAGAATGAAGATTCCCTCTTGCTCCATGAACGGGAATAGGTGACTGGCGCGCGACTATGCCATCCCGGGACCGCAACATCCCTCCTGACTTCTTCATGATTTTCACTTTCGGGATGTTTTCACCTCCTCATCGAGCTCTAAACCTAAATATTCTCGCGGGGGGAGATAGAGAATTCTTTTTCGTGTCCGATAAAGGTGCGTACCGTCAAAATATGACTCCGTACACAGATTCTACAACGATTCTAATAAAGGGCGCTAATTAGGGTTTCAGCGTAACAAACCCTAAACCGCAAGCGCTTCCCTTGCAAGCGCTTCCCTTACCAGCGTCATGCCTTGCCAAGCGCTTTATAGAGCGGCCCACACCCGTCAGTGCTAATGGGTCCCCTTCATGCCAAGTCCATGCTAGCAATCCGCCTCGCGTTCCAATGCCTAGCCCTGAAGACACCCAATCATACCGGGATTTGCGCAAATCTACCAGATGAAAGGATTGCGGATGCTACCCACCTCTCGAAAAATATTTTTGAATAAGGAAAGAATTCCCTGTTAAAGTCGCGCATGAAGAAAGGCGATTGGGCCCACAAGAGCAAGCCTTGCCACTCTCAAGACATCCACGCTTTCCTTTCCAGTGCCAGTCTTGCCAACGCTCCACGTCAACTTTTTTCAACACTCCGCGCCTTTCATGCTAATCCCATCCAATGCCAACGCTCCGTGCCAGCTAGGAAAATCCACGCTTTCCATGCTAACGCCTTACCAGTGGACCATGTCAGAGCCTTGCCGGCAACCTGCGTTTCCCCTTGTCACGCTTCCCTTGCCGACGCAATGCTTTGCCAAGCGGCCCACGCCCATTTCAAGCTCCTTAATGCTGACAAGTCCCTCTCAAACCAAGTCTATGCTAGCAGCTCCGCCTCGCGCTCCAAAGCCTGACCACAAAGACATATAAACGATTGGGATTTATACAAAGCTACCAGATGCAAGGATTGCGAATTCTACTTACATCTCGAAAAAGGTCAGACAAGTCTCCTCAGCCCTTTTTCACGACTTACTGTCTCAGTTCTATCCTCATCTGTCACCATCTTATGCTTACCTTGCAACAAGGACCCTGTTCCAAGCTAAGCAGGGGACTTAATGTTGATGGTGGTTTTTAGACAAGGGGTAAAATCGTAAAACCTTACGCATAGCATGACGTCACCGATGACGCTAAACACATTTATTAGAATATTTAATGCACTTATGTAAAAAATTACCAGGGATCTTTTTTCAAATGCTAAACTAGGGTTTCGACATACAAAACCCTAAGCCGCACAATCGCTGCGCATCATGGCAACTATGCCAAAACCAAAGCCGCACAATCGCTGCGCATCATGGCAACTATGCCAAAACCAAATCCGCACAATCGATGCGAATCATGGAAACTATGCAAAAACCAAAGCCGCACAATCGATGCGTATCATGGCAACTATGCCAAAACCAAAGCCGCACAATTGCTGCGCATCATGGCAACTATGCCAAAACCAAAGCCGCACAATCGCTGCGCATCATGGAAACCATGCCAAAACCAAGCCGCACGGTCACTGCGCATCATGGCAACCATGCCAAAACCAAAGCCGCACAATCGCTGAGCATCATGGCAACCATGCCAAAACCAAGACGCACAATCATTGCGTTTCACAGCAACCGTGCCAAATTCGAGCTGCACAATCATTACGCTTCACGGCAACCAAGCCAAATTCGAGCTGCACAATCATTGCGCCACACGTGCCATTGGCACATGCCAAGCGACGCTTGCGACCTAGCATGCGAAGCCGTGCAAACCTAGGGCCAAGCCGCCACACACGCCATTGGCACATGCCAAGCCGTGCAAACCTAGGGCCAAGCAGCCACACGCGTCATTGGCACATGCCAAGCGACGCTTGCGACCTAGCATGCCAAGTCGTGCAAACCTGGGGACAAGCCTCCACACGCGCCATTGACACATGCCAAGCGACGCTTGCGACCTAGCATGCCAAGCTTTTCAAACCTAGGGCTAAGCACATTCCAAGCGACGCTTGCGACCTAGCATGCCAAGCCGTGCAAACCTAGGGCCAAGCCGCCACACGCGCCATTGGTACATGCCAACCGACGCTTGCGACCTAGCATGCCAAGCCGTGCAAACCTAGGGCCAAGCCGCCACACGCGCCATTGGCACATGCCAAGCGACGCTTGCCAACTAGCATGCCTAACCGTGCAAACTTAGGGCCAAGCCGCCACACGCGCCATTGGCACATGCTAAGCGACGCTTGCAACCTAGCATGTCAAGCCATGCAAACCTAGTGCCAAGCCGCCACACGCGCCATTGGTACATGCCAAGCGACCCTTGCAACCTAGCATGCCAAGTCGTGCAAACCTAGGTTCAAAGCCGCTACGAGCGCCATTGGCGCATGCCATGCAACACTTGCATCTTGGCATTTCCACCTGCACCCGATGCGCAACCTACAACCAAGGCATTCCACACAAGCCATTGGCACATGCCATGCAACCCTTGCACTTTGGCATGCCTTGCCTATATCAAAGGCCACGATTCCTCTCAAGATGAAAAATCTCGACCGTCGAAGGTCGCCACTGAGCCGGCACATCTCTCAATCTCAACTTATCAAACACCAGCGACATGCTACACGTTTTCCAAGAAAATACTCGAGACATCAATACATGTCATAAACTGGGGGATGCTCTTTAGGGTTTTGGTTTGGCAGTTTACAGCGTGCGACATACACAAATGCCCGTTTCAAGATAGTGTATTAAGAATAAAACAGTTAGTAAATGCAGGAAGTAATGGTGAAACGCTCTTTCATTATGGAATATCAATTCCATCAAATTCCATCAATACCAGGCGTTACCACCTCTTCCCATTTAACTCATACGTTTCTTTTTTTTACGAGGCCAGAGTGCGTTTCACTTAGACTTGTATAAATAGGTCTTACCTATTTCCACCAAAACAACAAGTTTTTGGTCAGGAGAAATACAATACTCAGAAAGGAAACTTTGCTAGATTTCCCAAAAGATTTCACCTTCTGATACAAGTCAAGTACTACTCTTCCAGAATTGTTCTGGTCTCAACACTCTCTTCGCTTCCCTCCCTAAACCATCCCTTCTCCTTCTCTTTGTGACCGAAGCAAATCCGGAACGGTCATTTCTTGGTTTAGGCCGGAGTTGTACAGATTGATCTCTCGAATCTAAAGTACTCCCGTGTAGTACATTTGTTTAGGGTTTAGATTTGTTTCTCACTCACCTACCGAAATTACCAAAATCGGTAGAAACGATTTTCACCCATAAACAGTTGTGCGTTTGAATCAATCAATTGGAAATGCGACATTTGGTTGTTGATTGATATTGATTGATCTTTGGACATTGGTTTTTGGTACCGTCCAAGTTATTCCTTGTATTTGATTAGAACTTGCAGGATTTGCTTGAGTAAATCAAATCAAGAGAGAGAGATATAAACTCGTTGATATATTTTTAATTGATTGAGTCTTGTTGATTCTCTTGAAAGTGTATTCGAGTTTGTCCATACAGATTTCTAAGCGAAATATTGGGTGGTGTTGTTAGACCCCCGCTTTTTCAATTGGTATCAGAGCAGGAAAACACGTTCAAGACCTTACAAGTCTGTGTTTGTAGCGATCTGACTCTATGAACAGAGGTGTTATCTCTATTAACGTACCACCAGTCTTCGATGGCTCTAATTACTTATGGTGAAAAATTTCTATGCGATCTTTTCTTCAAGCACGTGATTTTCTATCATGGGTATATGTTGTTAATGTCTATGATGCTCCTGTTGTGGCAGTTGGAGATGTAAACGTTCCCAAGAATATTGGTGAATACAGTCCTGCCAAGATACTTGCTGCAAAGCAAAACTCTGACGGTTTGAATGCCATCAGACATGTCATTACCCCAAATCTTTAGCACCATGTGTCTAATTGCACTAGGTCTAAAGATGCTTGGAATATCTTAGAAACCGTATTTGAAGGTAACTCCGGTGAAAAGGAAGCCAGACTTCAAAACCTTAATTCCGATTGGGAGAACCTTCGTATGGAAGATGAAGATACATTTGATGAGTTTAATCACAAGGTGTCTGAAATTGTTAATGCATCTTTTGCATTGGGTAAGACTATTCCTAAAAAGGACATTGTGATGAAAATTCTCAGATCGCTGCCATCTAGAATCGAGTCTAAGAAGCATGCCATCGTTGAGGGAAATGACCTCGATAATCTTTCCAGAAATATATTGGTTGAAAAGCTAAAGATCTTTGATCATGAGCATACATCCAAAATCGGAAAGGATGTTGCCTTTAAAGCACAAAAGAACACTAAATTACTTGATAAGAGTAAAAGTGTTTATGTCTCCGAGGATGATCAGTTTGAGGGTGATTTTTCAGATGAAGATCTTGACAAATCAGTCTCCTTGATCACAAGAAAGTTTAGGGATCTTCTATCGAAGAGAATTAAATGATTTTCAAGAGACAAACCTCAGTCGTCAGATAAACCCCACAATCGCGTCCCTTCTAAAAACAGTGATGCTGACGAGGCTGATGATGAGGATATGCCACAGTGATTTAAGTGTAAAGGTTTTGGTCATTTTGCAAACGAGTGCCCAAATCGTAGAAAATACATTGGGAACAAAGGTCTTGCTGTAACACTTGATGAGATGTCTGAGATCTATGATTCCGATGAAGACAGGAAATCAAGTGTCAGTCTTCTATGTGAAAACATTGATTTTGATAACTGTAGCAATACATATATCAATCTTGATGGTTTCGGTGAATATGAGAAGTTAATCAAGCTGGAAGAATCAATTGACCCATCCTTTGGAAACTATGTCTGTAATGTTTCAGGATCTACCTTGTGTTTGGCTGCTGTTGCATCACAGATGCCTGATTATTATCCAAGTTTGACGTGCTCGTTTTGTTCTCAGAAGGGTCATGAACTATCAAGATGTTACAAGTACAAACATCAATTGAGGCACGCCAACAAACTTCAACGAAGAGCAAATCAGCTAGCAAGGAAGCTTAAACTTGCTCAGAAGACTGCTGAGGTATGTAAGAGTTTATCTTCGTATAAGAAGCCTGTTTCCAAAGACAAAACAAGACCATTTGAGAATAAAGTATGGTAAAATCGTTTTGATATACAGAGGTCAGAAGATTCCTCTCAAGAGGAAATTGGTGGAGAAATTGTTGTTCACCACAGCATAAATTAGTTGTGTTGTTTGGGAAATATTGTCTCATGTGCCTGATCAAAAGAGACAAGGTTGTGAACGCACAGGAGTTAGGAAAAGTTTTCTTAGGTTTATTATTTTTTGTCTATCAAATAAAAGGAAGGGTTACTTTCGACAATTCTACTCTTTATAGGGTTTAGATTTGGACGTCCACGAACCTGTTTAAAGGTTACGAACCCTACATTCCTTTTTCCTCTCTGATATCCTTTATATCTTAAGACTGCTTGTTGAGGTTGTGAATTCCAATCACAAAACTCAGTTGTTTATAACTGTTCTCTAAAGCATTATATCTTTGGATGGAAAGGATGTCAACATGATTGTTAAGCCGTCAATCAAGGAAAAAGAAAAATCTCCAGTAATTCCGTCCTTGAAAAGAAAAAGGAGGAATACAAGAAATCCAAGGGATGTCCCTTCTAACTCTCAGAAGTTTTCCGATGTTCTTGATGAGTTGAAGGAAGTAAGAAAGAAGATTCGTGATATAAAGGCTTGCGTTTTAAGATCTTTGGAAATTCAGAAAGCCCTGGTTCGACATAATCAGCCAAGACGGTTTGTTGATATTAACTCCTATCTCCACGAACCTTATGTTCCAATGGCTGTTGACGACAAGGAGTTCAGGAATGATAAAGAATTTCTCAAAGATATTGTTTCCTAGTATGTCTTCTTTTTAGTTTAGTTGGAAGAATAACTAGTGCTTTGAAAAGCGATGAGTGTGACTACACATAGCTATTGTTTTCCATCTTCTTGTTTTTAGGTTTTTTGGTTTAAATTCTAAAACTGTTTGGAGGATGATGTTTTGCAGTATTTAATCTTTATGATTTATTATATTGCGACTTGTTATGATATTTTTGTGTTTACGTCCGTGAACTATGTTGTCCCATATTCTGTCAAAAGTAAAGTCTTTCATAAATCGATATGATCATGTTGATTAAAGAGTGACATATACAAAAGTTAAGCCTATATTGTCAATCTTTGACGGAACATAGGTTAAAATCTTTTGTATCCAAGGTATTGTATATGCTTGTGCAAAAGAATGAATCCTTGTGTATTCCACGGTATTGATCTTCATTGATCCATTCTTTTTTGTATTACCGTGAGGCTCCGTGATGTTTCTTATGTTGAGCACGATACAACTAAGTTGATTATTTTTGATTAGCTTGGTTGGTTGTTCCGTAAGGTACGTTATGTTGAGCATTTATAACTAAATTAATCATCTTCTTGGTTATTTAGTTATTACTCCACAAGTTCTCTTGTGTTGAGTATATGAACGATTAAGCCAATCACTCTCTTGTATGGTTATCTTAGTTGTTGCTCCGTAAGTTTACTTATGTTGAGCACAATGAATTAAATTGATCACTTTTGTGGTTAATTTGATTATGTATTCCTATTAAATCATTCATGGGTTTACCTGTGAATAATTTGATTGAGTTTGGGATATAAAAATCATTCTTATGGTTTTGGTGTCCAATAAAAATCCTTCGTTTCTTTTGAAATTAAGGTCGCTCGTTGTTGTTCTTTCGGGAATGACATCAAATGGGGGAGAGTTCTTTTGAACTTGTGCCTAATGGTCATATCTTGAGGGTGTGCGGCTGTGTAATTTTAGAGGGGTTATCTTGTATCTTTAAACTCCTTGGTGAATGATTTTAGCTTCGGCTATATGATTACATCTAAATAAGCTGATGTGTGTTTCTTTATCTCAGTCATGAAATTTCTCTTACAAAAATTTCATTATGATCCCGTTCTTGTACCTTTGCCAATTTTATTGACAAAAAGGGGGATAATTAATATGTAATTCACATTACAAATACATATGGTTTTCGGATCATTGTGTAAGGGGGAGTGGTTTTCATGTGAGATGAAGTATTGACTAAGGGGGAGTGATACATATCACCATAGTATTATTGTTGAAGTTGTGATACAATTGGACTTTGACACTGTGTAATAATATTACGACACTGTATAACAATGATCGAGACCGATGTTTTCTCATTGTTATAGCTACGGATCTTCAACAACGATGGTGCTAAACTTACAACCTTTGGGATCATTGGATTACTTGGAAGTGACGAAGATTTCGAGGAATGTTGAAGATTAGACATGTGGAATAGGAGCTACTAAAGTTTCATTATCTTTTTTGTATTCCATATGTATTGATAGTTTTGTCACTAAAATTGACAAAGGGGGAGATTGTTAGAGCACTGCTCGGTCAAACTCGCATGCGTTGCTATCTCAAGCATGTTTGTCAATGTTAGTGATCAAAACTATAAGTCTTGATTTCTAGTCTCTTATAGCTAAGTCTCGGACTAGGATAGTAATGTAGTTGAGCTCAAGGACTTCAAGGAGATTCATCATACAAGTAGAAGATCTACTCAAGGAACCGGTGAAACTTCTCGACAAAAAGGTATGTGGAGACTTGAACTTATATGTCACTCAAAAGTCTATCTATTCTATCTCCTACTCTTTGAGACAAAAGTCGTATGTTATATATATAGACTATATCATACACATTTGGTATTTCAAACCAAGTATACCTCGCCTATCTATATCTCGAAATATGTGCTGGTAAGCTTTTCGCTTCGACCAAGTTTATCTTTACCTAGTGACGAAAGTCATGAATGTTTCAATCACTTTGAAAATTGCTTTGACGAGAAATAGTGTAACAATTGTATAACGTCCTCTAAGAATGTTTCAGTGATTGGAATGAGAGTTTAGATTACATAACCAATGGATTCCTTGAACCCATGTTTTCGAACTTTGTTGACCAAGAGAACCGGAAGAATGGCAAGTTCCAAGTCCGCGAACTCAGTCCGCGAACTGCCGAAGTTCTCAAACCCGAGAGTTTCTGTTGGAGTTGACAAACTACTTGCGTGAGCCAAGTCCGCGAACCCAGTCCACGAACCGACGTAGTTCTCGAACCCGATAATTTCTGCTGGAGTTTGTAAACTCTGTCCGGTGTCTTAAGTCCGCGAACCTAGTCTGCGAACTTGAGAAGGTTATATATCTAAAGATGATTTCTGAACTTAATCTTAAAAGACTAAGGAATGCATTTGCAAACCGTGGCTATTAAAGTGCATGAACCGATTCGAGTGAATCAAATCATCTTTGCTTCAATTGTGTATTGTGTAGTTACATAAGATTTCCTTGCAATTGAACAACTCTCTTAACTAGTTCATTTGAGTCAATTGAACTAGTTATGGTGAAGAAGAACATGGTTGGTATGAAACTCTCATATGGTTAACCTCTTTGGGTAGACTATTGTTGAACCAACAATGTACACGTTTGGGTGCGGTTAACAAACCTACAAGCGTATAGTCATTTGTTTATGACAAGGTAAGTTTTCGATCTAACGGTTGAGAAATATTAGCTTGAATCTAAATCAAGTTTTCATCTAACAGTGAATATTGATTGCTTTGTAACTAAGGCAAAACCCTGATTTGAAAGGCTATATAAAGAAGACATCTAGTATTGTGCAAAACTAATCCCCACACCTTACGTGTGATACTAGTTTGCGTACTAGAGTCGTTTCTCCTTTAACCTTGGGTTTTCTTCTTCTAAAACCAGGTTAACGACTTAAAGACTTCATTGGGATTGTGAAGCTAGACCGATACTACTTTTATCGTAGTTGTGTGATCTGATCTTGCATCTTATATCGTAACAGTACAATCATATTGATTGGCTTGAGATTGTGAGAGTTCTCCGATAGGCAAGATATAAAAAGTAATCCCAAACACCTTCGTCTCATTGTTTGTGATTCCACGACATCTTGTTTCGCTACCATACAATTAAGATTGTTGTGAGGTGATTGATTAATCTAGGATGTTCTTCGGGAATATAAGACCGGATTATCAATTGGTCTGTTCACCTTGATTATTATCAAAAGACGGAACAAAAACTTTTAGGGTTTTCCTGTGGGAGACAGATTGATCCTTTGATAGAGTTGTATGTGTGAGACAGATTTGTTTATTGTTAAAGCCTGCGATTTTGGGCCGTAGCAACTCTTAGTTGTGGATGAGATAAGCTAAGGGAATCAAGTGTGAAGTATCCTGCTGGTATCAGAGGCGTAGGGAATACAACTGTACCTTGGATCAGTGGGAGACTGATTGGGGTTCAACTATAGTCCAGTCCGAAGTTAGCTCGGAGTAGGCTAGTGTCTGTAGCGGCTTAATACAATGTGTATTCAATCTGGACTAGGTCCCGGGATTTTTCTGCATTTGCGGTTTCCTCGTTAACAAAATTCTGGTGTCTGTGTTATTTCTATTTCCGCATTATATTTGTTTATATAATTGAAATAATACAGGTTGTGCGTTTGAATCAATCAATTGGAAATCCGAACTTTGGTTGTTGATTGATATCGATTGATCCTTGGACATTGGTCTTTGGTACCGTCCAAGTTATTCCTTGTATTTGATTTGAATTCGCAGGATTTTCTTGAGTAAATCAAATCAAGAGAGAGAGAGATATAAACTCGTTGATATACTTTTAATTGATTGAGTCTTGCTGATTCTCTTGAAAGTATATTCGAGTTTGTCCATACAGATTTTTAAGCGAAATATTGGGTGGTGTTGTTAGACCCCCGCTTTTTCACCACGGCTGCGTTGCTCCAAGCCTAGCACCCATGTCCATGCCGACTTGACTGGCTATCGACTAGGTCGCGGCCCGGGTCACGAATTAACTAGCTATTAACATGGTGCACTATGTATGTTATCTACGAGTATTATTATGGCTAGCTGATTACAATGTCATCTTATGGAAAACTCATTATTAGTCACACGTAACCTTGGAGTCGAGTTGTCTCTTCAAGCTATGATACTTCGACAAAGTATGGCTAGCTTAGGCTATTACTCAGTCAAGTATATCGTAACAATCTAGACAAGACTAGAAAACAAATCCATGATTCCTACGAGAAATCAAAACATGTTACATGGGGGAATTACTTATGGGTATTGGTCTGGTGGTTTACAGCAACGTGCGGCATGGAAACATCCCATGATAAGGAAGTTACAAGTAGTGTCTACGATTGAGAGCGGTTAACAGAAGTGGCTAAGTAATTGAATGATGGTTAATGGGTTTTCAGAAACTTCCCTAACATCATGTGCATAACCATACCATTATCCCACTATCTCCATCTCTCCATATCTCCATAACCTCCACTACTTACGAGGAAACAGTGAGTGTTCCAATTATAAATAGACTACCTTGTCTATTCAGAAAATAGGACAAGCTTATCATTTTCAAGCCTTTCTTCTTCCATACCTCAATAACCTCACACCCAATTAAATTCAATCACCACAGATTTCCTCAAACTTTCTTCGCTTTCCCTTCCCTAAGATCAACCCATTTTTTCCTCTTTGTAACCAAAGAAAAACGTGAACGGCCAATATCTTGGTTTAGGCTCGTTTTGTACGATTTTGATTTCTGAATCTAAAAAAAGTATTACAGCAGTACATTGTTTTTCCTAAGAACGATTTTTGGATACTAACAATTGGCGACCACAGCCAGAGATCAACCTCTCGGTCACAAAATCATTTCTTCAACCATTTGAAAAAAGAAGGGTGGATCTTAGATCTAATTCAGTCATTAACCTCAATTCAGAAGCACAAGCAGGCACGGCTACCACCAAGAAGGAGAACCTTGTATATATGAAGGCACTCACGGAGCAGATGTTACCAGAACAACGCTAACTCCAGAAGGAGCTATCCACGAACACCTCCAAGTCTACTGCTGGTGCTAACACGTCAAAATATACCTCACAAGGATATGCACCTCATCAGCAACGTCACCCACGGTAATCTCCAAGACTCCTTCATGTCTTTCTCCATTTGGGTCGTACCCCCGCTGAAAAATCGTAAAAGCATCATAATTAGCAAAAAAAATGGTTCAAGCATGAAGATTCAAGCACACACCATAAAATTACAAGAAATGTTCATTGTCAACCTATACATTCACTAAAAATTGTTTTAGGACATGGCATGTAGTTTAGAAAGGTTGTGGGTCGTTTTTCAAGAACTCCGTCAGAAACGTTTTTACACTGCCCTCCGAAAGAAATGAAACTGGCGCTAATTGGTCAAGAATCTTGGAGTTATCTATATACTAAATGATTCGTATGGAAGTCTTCTACAACATGATAAAAGGGAACATCAATCTGATGAACGAGCTATAAATGGCAGCCAAAACTCTCGACTACGTGACAGCTGAAAACCTAGAGAATTCTTCCTGGAAAGTTCTGAGTTCTCGGTGTCAAGTACTTTTCACTAGACAAACGGAATCCGAATCAAAATATTATTTTTGCAGGGGGTTAGATATTCCTGTTATCTAAATAATGATAGGTCAACCACCTCATTCCGACATCGGGTGAAGATTTTGCAGCCATTTTGGCAAGAAGACATAAATCTGAAATTTTTATCAAGTCAACATTAAGTTCGCACTTACGATCATGCAAGCAATAATAGGCGATCTCCCGCACTCAGGAAATCATGGAGGAGATGCTTCACCGAAAATAAAAGAGGGTAAAGAAGATAAGGAGAAATAAACTCACATATGAAAGGAAGAAACTCATCTTTTGGGCCATGACGGCCGATCAAAGCCCTTTAATGTTCGTGGTCGTGGCTAACATCACCACCTATGCTCTCCCAAAGCTTGTGAAATGATGATACCACCACTTATGCCTTTCCCTATCATCCAAGATTCATCGTGGTTACTTATGCTCATCCAAGGTTCGTGCCCATGGTCATCATCGCCACTTATGCATATCCAAGGTTTGTGCTCGTAGCCACCACTACTCGTCCCTGCCAAGGTTCATGTCCATAGCCGCCATGCCACTCCTTGCCAAGGTTCGTGCTCGTAGCCTCCATGCCTCTCCCTGCCAAGTTTCATGTCTGTAGCCGCCATGCCTCTCCCTGCCAAGGTTCATGTCCGTAGCTGCCATGCCTCTCCCTGCCAAGGTTCGTGCCAGTAGCTACCATGCCTCTCCCTTCCAAGGTTCGTGCTCGTAACCGCATTCCTCTCCCTTCCAAGGTTCGTGCCCGCATCCACCATGCCTCTTCCTTCCAAGGTTCGTTTCTGTAGCCTCCATGCATCTCCCTGCCAAGGTTCGTTCCCGTACCACCGCTCCTCCCAGTCAAGGATCGTTACCGTAGCCAGCCAAGGTTCGTATTTGTGGCCACTTCTTGTCCCATCCCTCCAAATCTCGTGGCCGTGGAATGTTTTAATCGCTTACACATCCATCCAACCCCTTGCTTCCACCGACGCCCATGCAACTCCAGCCAACCTGTTTTGTTCCCACGACAATTCAGTCTCTTCAGATCACAGTTGTTGCCAAGAACCGTTGCTGCTCGTTTGTTGATACCATCCAGAGCTTCACCATATAAACAACCACTACAGACAAAGGTAATCCGTACTTATCCATATTTTAGTTTCACATGGAAGAAGTCATACAGTCACTAGTACGGATGCAAGATGGTGATATCTTTATCATGGTCAATCCACCGACCATACAAGATAGAACCACGTAAACCACACTTGGGGACTAAGGCTCTACACGGAATCCCTTCACTATCAAAGCTCAGAAGAGACGCTCAACCAAAAATCCATAACCGCGACAAGTTCATCCACTCTTCAAAGGTGCATCGTAAGGATATCACCACCTCTTTGTCTGGAAGGCGCCTGCAACACTTTATGAGGCCGAGACGGATCCCAAGCCTAATCAGAGAAAACAACTTTAATAACTAAAGAGAAGTACGACTGGGACTGCTCACCGCAGTCCATCCCCGACAACAATCAAAGGTTCATGAGATAACTCCAGAGACGCTGCTGAAACTTTTTTCTTGAAGACACCGGGGGAGCCACGCTAGAAACATAACTCTCTCACCTTTACCTCTTCGTTATCCAGAATACTTCGTCCATATGATGTTCCAACTATCCCAGCATCGCATCCAGAAGAGTACAATAAGCTTGTATCAAATCCCAGAGGCATGGATTAAAGGTGATACAATCAAAGTAAGCTACACTTAGGGACTGAAGGCTCCTTCAGTTTTAGAAGTTTAAACGCAGTCACCACCTTACCATTGAATGCAAAGGAAGCACATCGGCTCAGGATAATTACACCTGAGGACTGCCAGCACGGGATGCCTTCACGGCCCTCAACCAGGTTATCTTTTTGCCGCCCATATCGGGCAAGTTGAATTCGAGAAGACGTTTATTGATGCTAGATCAAATATCAACATCATCATTGTCAAAGCTTTACGAGCAGCAGAAATTTCTCAACATAAAGTCGTACACATGCCTGTTATGATAAAGGATCCCGAAGAAAGATCCAGAGATACTTATGGTCGTATCATCCTTGAGCAAAGACAAATCTGACGCACCTCAGCTGCAGAAGTTACTATCAAAGGACCCGCCTGAAGATTAACAGTAAAACAGAACTACCATTCTTGTGAATGTTTCGAGACTCTTCAACAAACAAGAAAGCTCGCATTGACCGAAGCATAACCACATACGAAGAATTGCGTGAATCATACTTGTGGGATTGAAGGTTTGCATAAGATCCCCTCACTGTAAAAAATCTCTCCAGCTCATAGAAGATAGACAACCAGGGAGCCGCAAATTTTATGAGGATTCGTTTCCCTCCAAAAGTACGCCACAGAGATACCTTCACGTATCTGACCACGCCATTGGATCTGGTATGCATCCACAACTCCTGACAAGTCCGCATTTTATTCCCAAGCCGACTCAAGAATAAAGCTCTAACAACCAAACAGAAGTGTGACTGGGGACTGCTCATCGCATCTCATTCCATACAACAATCCAAGATTCAGAAGATAGTTCAAAGGATGTCGCTTGGAAGGAAGTGTCCTTTAAGATATGATAGCAGCACGTCGACAACGGAACGCCTCTCAGCTTGCCTACTTCACCCAATGCCTCCGGAATATTTTTCCCATACGAGCATTCCAAGCATATGATCATCACAATCAGAAGGGAAAGAATAATCCTATGAGGTAAAGAGCCATAATAAACACAATTTCGTTCCAGTCAATGCTCGGGATTTTAAAAGACATTTTAATTGCGCCTCAGCAGTCTAGGGCTTCAACTTCAATTCCAGCTCTTACTCCAGCCTCGGCGCAGTAGAAACAACAACAACAGAAGAAGATATCAACCAACCTGTCTTTCCTTACCTGATCACACCCATTACATGGGGACTCCGCCTATGTCACCGGCAATTTCTATCACACTAGTCAATTATGGAAAATATGTTGTATCAATAATTCTCAAGGTGACACCATCAATCTACAAGCAAGCCTGAGACAAACAAGTACTTGCAATCACAATACTAGTATCGGATATATATCTTACAAGATGCTCTCGGAAGTTCAGAAAATCGGAAACCATCGATGAGGATCGAGACGATACATCCTTCATAAGAAATTTTTGTCTATGTCTCTGCTACGACATACTAAAAGGGCATATCAAACGGATACATAGACTAAGAGATATGGGTCTTTTGCTGAAGTTCATACAGTTTCAAGAATTGCACGTGATTACATACTGCAAATGTCCATGCATGGAAGACCGTCCATATAAACTCCAAATAAGATGATTCCTTTTGAATATGATACCCTTATCCGTTATCTTTGAAGGTTAGGGTCAAACATCGAAAACTGACATCATATGAAGACTCGAAGCCTCCTGAAGCTATAGAAGAAGCTGTGAAAACTCCATTTACAAGAGAAGTACAACTAGGAGGAATACCTACGAAATGCAATTTCACACATTAACCAACATTTTTGATGGAACAACTTGTGCAATTCAACACATTAAATCCTACGTGAGGTGCATGTTGCAGTGGGAAAATCATGATGCCGTATTATGCAAGTATTTTGTGTCCAGTCTAACATAAGAGGCGTTAAAATGGTTCGAAGGTCTACCAAAAAATACAATAACATCTTTCAATCACTTGCAGACCACATTCTTGGGGGCATATATAAGTAACAATTCTTCGCGACCTGGTATTGAAGATGTGTTTGGATTAAATCAAAGGATTGGCGAAAGTTTAAAGCACCTAACTAAAAGGTGGAGAACTATGTGTAGTGAAATGGCTGGCCGAGTAGATGAGAGATATCTTATCTTATCATTTATCAATGTTATGTTCGCAACCAATCTATTGTATATCCAAATTTTCAGAGTCAAGAATACAATCACAATGACTGAACTGCGAGAACTTCAGGAAGAATATATTGCTCTATAGGAAAAGCAAAATGAAATGGAATCATACCCGGTTGCGAACACCAGTACACACGCAGCGAATGCAAGCTTATTACCCAAACTAATAAATACAGTGGCGAGCACTTCGCAAGTACAACAAGAAAAGATGACGGGCAACAATCAACAGAAACTGGTGGCTATGGGAACTCGAGATCAAGAGGAGTATGAAAGATAAAGAAATTTCTACAATCGTGGTGGAAATAACAAGATTCAAAGACTCGATCAGCCGCAAGAAACTTATGGAGGTCAAAGACAAAACTATAATAGAGGACAAGGAGGTCACAAGGTAGTGTGGGAAGAAATCAAGATGCCGCCTCTAAATGCAAGTGTGGAGAAAATATGGGAAGCTATAAATTTTGGTGGAGAATATACCGACACCATGGAACATGGGAACGGAACCACCTCCAAACCACAGAAGTCATGAGTTCTGTTCTTATCATCATTTTCATTGACATACTACAAATGATTGCAGAAATATAAAAAGAATGATTCTGATAATGATAGATCAAGTAAAACTAAACCACTTTTTGGTAGGGCACCCACAATATCAACCATTTCCACCACCACCACCAGAGCATCACAGAGTAAACACGGTGAAAAAGAAGGAAACATTCTTCATAGAAGTTGGTGCAAAAGCAAAGAATATATTCTGTCACTCTATCGTACATTCATACAAGACAATTGAAGATTTTCATGACCATGTTTTGAGTAGAGTGTTCGCAAGAGACAATGATGGAAGAGAAATTATGAACATTGCGAAAATCTCGCCACTAGAGGAATCGCAGAAGCAGACTATTTCTTTTACCGCAGAAGAAGTCCCCGAAGGTGGAGAGGTACATGACAATCCATTGGTGGTAAAATTAGAAATTAATCCAAAACCGAAAGAAGATGAGGATGATGAAGCTGAAGATTCATGGACAATTAATAGGATTCTAATCGATACTGGAAGCTCTGTGAACATCTTATTTTATAATACTTATAAAACTATGGGAGGAAGAGATAATGATCTTATACCATCAACATATAAGATATATGGTTTTAATGGTACTGCCAACAAGCCTAAAGGGGAGGTTACTATGCGAATTCCATTGACGGGAATATCTTCTGAAATCCTGTCTTGTGTCGTTGACGTATAATCATCCTACAATGCATTAATTGGTCGACCTTGTCTACATGGTATTCTAGGTGTAGTTTCAACTTTCCACCAGTGCATCAAATTCCCTCACCCCATCGGTGTAGGAATCATAAAGGGAGATTGGGTTGAAGGAAAAAAGTGTTACGAAACTGAGCTAGAATCCTGTGAAGGAAGAGCAAACAAGAAGGAAAGTTGGCGACACAAAATCAAAGAGACACAAAGAAGTGAGAGATTGATGGTGGATGCAATCGAACGAAAAGCAGAAGAAATGTTGCGAAACTAATGCTAGCTCAGAATAAGAAATGGTGAACATGCCACTACCAAGGAAGCAGTAGCAGAAAATAACAAAGAAGCAGAGAATGGCAAAGGTAATAAAAATAAGAAATGTATGAATGAATGATTGGTTTGTTGCGAGACTCTCGCAACAAATAAAATTCTCAAAAATACATTTTATTGAATGACAAAATTGAGATTGCGAAATGCAAATACGATATGATGATGTGCGAGAATCTTCCAGAGATAATGAATTCTATAAAAGACAATTAGAGAACAATGACAAAAGAGAAAGGGGAGAACCTTTACGGCGTACACCCTAGTTCGCGAATATAATTTCGCAAGAGGCAAATGTAAGACCTAAAGTACGTCATATAAGGGGTTACCTGTTGCATGGCTCAGGGAAACGCTACACCGCCACCGGAACCTGAGTCATGGAGATTTGGGGTCAATAAAGCCCATCCGGGAGAGGCACCTTGGATTCTCAGATTAAGCATATGACTTAGGTTGGGCGACTAAGGTAATAAGGACTCTCTCAAGGAGTGCAGAATCTGACCAAGGCGCCGAGGTACACTGTTGAGTCAAGAGTGCCAGGGGCGTCTGGAGCGTACCTTGCCATTCTTGACAAGTCTTGGCTTATACTGCACTCGGACCGAAGAAAACCCCACTTAAGGTGCAGTCTCGTAACCATAAGCCATATATGTAAAAGGGATAAGAGGCTGCGAAAACAACTGGTTGTTGTTAAGACCGGATGGGAGGAGCCAACCTTGTATGGTAGAGGTACGCCTCCTTGAAGGGGCAACTAGGGGGGAGATAAGGGCGGAACCCTCCATTAGGGAGCTGATAAGTGTCTTAAGACGCAAATGTCATGAGGCTTTTTACTCGCAAGGGTACTAAGGCTTGTCATATTTGTGCGACAATCCTGAAGAGGAAATAATACAAAAGAAAAAGATAAGACGAGATCAATGGGTTTTCACATGAAAGTGCGAAGACGTCCTGCGATTTCGTCGCAAGACGACAATGTAATGGGGATTTATTTTCGCAAGAATATTTAGGCCTGTCATATTGTCGCAACATTCCTGAAGAGGCAATAATACAAAAGAGAAAGTTAAGGCAAGATCAATGTGTTTGCATGAAAGTGCAAGGACGTCCTGCGATTTTGTCGCAATGGCAAGGGGTGGCATGATAAGACCTTTAACTAGGAAGGCAAAATAAGACCACACAAAAATGAAATTTTGAAAAGAATCAAAACTCACTTCGCATATGATTGCGAAATTATACAGAAACAACTGCGAAGCTGAGGCACACAATAAGAGATATCTGCAAAATCTCTCATTTGGATACAAATAATAGATGCAAGTATGGGAATGAATGAAATCAGAAAATGTTATTTGTCTCCACATGATAAATTTACGCAAAAAGTTATAAATTAATGATTATGTTAATTAACCATATTGTAAGGAAGAATTTTCTTAATGAATGCAGGTCAAAATAAAAGAAACTTATATATTAAGGAATATGGGGAACCAAGAGAATTCACAAATATACAAAAAGGAGGAATAAATGTACAAGTATTACAGAAGATCAAAGAAAGAAACAAAAACTTCTTCTTGGTTGATTCATCATCATCTTCATCAGATTTGCTCTCTTCTTCATCCTCATCAGAACCTTTACCTCCATCAGAACATTCATCACCATCAGATTCCTCATCATCAGCTTCGCTATCAGAGATGATCAGACTAGGAGTGTTCTTTGGGATCTCCTCTGAGAGACAATGATAGTCAGAATGAGGAATGCTATGGTCATCGCAAACCATTTGAATAGTTTGATTGCGAAAATGCAGAGCGTCATTCTTAAAGTTCGCAACAGTGATCTTGAATTGATTCTTCAATCTAGAATATTTGTCGTTGCGAGAAGAAAGACTCTTTGTGAATTCCCCTTTCTCAGCTTCAAGTTCTTCAATTCTTTCGCGATATCTACTTTCAGAACCTGCGAGCAAAAGGCAATCAATTAATAACTTGATGAAAATTCATAAGAAACAAACAATTAGTGAAGAAGAACAGTTAATAACCTTCTCTGTCAGAAATCATATCTCTAATCAAGGCTGTTTGCTCAACTTGGAGACTAACATTTACACCTAAATCTTTTCTGGCATCGTCTAAGATTTTCGCAGCCCAAGCGAATTCATCCTCATTATTTATAAGGAGACGAGAACGAATTTGGTTTTCTCTCTCGTTAAGCACGGCATTTTGGCGATTAGCTTCATCCCGTTCAAGTTGAACTTCAAGAAGAATTTCTTGGAATTTCGCCAAAGTCTCAGCACCTTGGTTAGAAATGCGATCCTTATCATCTATGAGACCGCTAATTTTGGTTCTTAGCTCACTGATTTTCTCTCTAGAAAGAAAATTAAGAAAGAAACGCTTAAATTGGTTGGCTAAGCCTAAACTAGATCTATGTTCAATCTCTAAGAGGCGAAATTTGGATCTCAGTTCATTCAGAGAAAAAGATGAAATTTTATCATTTGAGAAACTATTTAAAGATTTATTAAGATGCTCAAGAAGGGTGTCATTATCCAAGGCATTAGGAAATGAACGAAGAATGGTAGCTTCATCAGAAAGACCATAAATGTCTGCAAAAAGGATCAATCAAATAAGATAAAACAACAGGATGAATGAATGAAGGGAAAGAAGAAAAGTAACATACCATAGAGTTGATTATTAGCTTGTTGAAGACTAGAGATTTTATTCTTGTGTGAAGAAGAATCAATTTCTTGTTGTTTGTTCTTCTCGCGAAGATCTTTGAATTCAGCTTCTAATTGTTCGTTCTTCTCACGAAGACCCTTAGCTTCAGTTGCCAGTTCCTCATTCTTTGTACGAAATTGAAGATTCTTCTTTTCAAGAATTTCGCGTCTCCTCTCCAGATCTGAGGAAACAGCGAAAGAAGCTTTTACAGCCTGCGAGAAAATATAAGAAATGTTAAAATAAAAAGAAATTTTGAGTCACAATAATGAAGAAGTAAAAAGACGAAGGCATACCAAACTATTGAGAGAATTTAGGAAGCTAGGAGTCACTGATATGGAGACCCCACGAAGAGAACTATCACCATCCAACAAAGGAGTATCACAAATAGTCGCGAGAGCTTTGCATATACTTGCGAGGAAATTATCTCCCATCCTTTTCCAAGAATCAGAGAAGATACCAGATAACTGTGCCATAGAGGATTCAGGTGGAGAATATTTATTCGCAGCAGAGTCGTCATCATCATATTTGTTGTCTTCATCATCTTCAGAACCATCAGGGAAATGAACATCTGAAGGAGGAGGAGAATTCCCTCTCTTTCTTTTCTTTGAAGAGGATGCATATGATTTTCCTTTGCGAAGAATATCTTTACCCTTATCACCAGCCGTCGCAGCCTTGGTGGATTCTTCTACTTCAGCAATAACCTTCACACACAAATGAAGATAAGAAACAGAGGCAACAATATATTATTTAAAATCATAAAAGAATATTTCTTACCTCATCTGTGTATGAGCGAAGAGGTAACAAGGTATTGGCTTTCCCAGTCCAATGGCAGCTATCTTTCAGTTTCTGGATCTGTAGAATGTCGCAAGAATCAGGAACAAAAGAGTAAAGATAAATAAAGAAATGTAAAGTGGGCGAAACTGGAAGAAACATACCTCTTTCACTTTATCAGGCCAAGAGAATACCCAAGGTCGGTAAGCAGCGAGACTCGCAGGAATGACATTCGAACCAGCAATATAAGGTCCTTTCAACATCAATGGGAAGACGCACCATTTATCTTCTTTGGATTGGCGAGGGGTTTTATTTATTCCAGAGTGCCAATCAATGTCATGCATGAGTATTTTATCTTCATCAATATTATCTTTCCTTTTCAAACGAACACCCAAGCGAGTATTCTTTTTCTTCATGGAGATCAATTCATAATTCTCAAAGAAACTCGCTATTGTGTATTTTTCAGCGATTATCTCCAAGTCTGCGAATTTAGGATCCCTAAGTTCTTTAGAGTAGAGAGATCCTTTACCAGCACCACGGTTAGCGAACTCCAACATTAGACGTATGAAATCTCCACTTAATTGAAAGATAGCTCGCGAGAAGTCTGGATGAGAGAGAATCTCATAAAATAAAGGAATGTCAGGGTCATAAAGAGGAATGGGGAGACCAGCGAGAATTTGACCCAGCAAAAGTATGATTATCTGATCATCACAGTGTTGATCAGAAAAAAGTTTAATAGAAAGAATTGATTTGGCACTTTCACCAGGAATGGTAGAAAGTGTAAAACCTCTCTCGTCGAGATCTTTTTGGATTTTCTTAAAAGTTTTCTCATGCTTTTGACCGCTTGGAGGCATATCTGAATATAGAGCATGAGAATGAATGAAAAGTAAGAAGATTGAAGAGGGAAGAATTACAGTAGCAGAACTTATGGAAGAACAATAGAGTTGCAGAGATGAGAGAGTAAAAAGAGAAGAGAAAGTAAAAAGAAAATGGAAAGAAGAGTAAGAAGAATATATAGAGAAGATTTTTTTACTCGAAGAAATAAACACCATTAATGCGAAAAAGAAGTGAGCGGTTGAAAAGCAGCGGTTACATAAGACGTGTCAAAAAATAGATGGAAGAAAGGATCCGTGTGATAAATGCAGAATATGAAGAGATGGACAGTTGCGGCATTTCTCACATCGTTCTCTACTTCGCAGAGAAGATATGAGAAGAGGCAAGATGTAGGATCAGAATCTCGCAGCAATAATGCCTCAGCGAAATTATTAACAACACAACACAACAGTGTCGTAGAACAACTTCAAAAATGACATAATAAACGATGTCAACTAAATCATGAGAAAAATGTGATGGTCCTGCGTAAATTAAGGAGTTTGCGAGATTAACATTTGTAAGGTTACGAGAATGTCGCAAACCATATCCGAAAATAAAGGATAGATTGGTTGTCATCCACTATGTATTTCCCTATAAATAGTCATTCAGTTGTAAAGGAAAGGGGAAGAGATCTTTTTTGAGTGAGAAGCAAGTAAGTAGGAGAGAGAAAATCTAGAGCAGTGGTTATTCTTGATTCCTTTATCTTTTGTTGTAAGATTATTCAAAGATTCATCAATAAAATTAAGATTGTTAATTCAAAAATGAGTTGAATGTTAATGAAATCTTGTGAGGGGTGTAGTGTAGGATTTCCTGCAACTACAACTTCCAAGTACTCCAGTGATTCAGAACGTGTTCAACTCAGCATCATAGTTGTTGAAGATCCATAGCTATAAAAATATATAAAACAAGATGTTATCATATTGTTATACAGTGTCATCGTATTATTACACAACATGAGAGTCCAATTGCATCACAACTTTGACAACAATACTATGGTGATATGTATCGCTCCCCCTTAGTCAATACTTCATCTCACAATGAAAACCACTCCCCCTACATAATGATCCGTAAACCATATGTATTTTTTGTGTGAACTACACTATAATTCTCCCCCTTTTTTCAATATAAATTGGCAAAGGTACGAAAACTAGCGGGATCATAATGAAATTCTCATAGAGATACTTCATGACTAAAAGAGAACATATCAACTTTGTTTCGATGATTTCACATAGTCGAAACTTAGTGTATTCATCAAGGAGTTTATAAAGATACAAGATAACTCCTACAATATTCCACAGTCGCACTCCCCACAAAGATTTGGCAATTAAGCACAAGTTCAATTAAGAACACTCCCCCATATAATGTCATTCCCGAAAGAACAACAAGAGCGACCTTACTTTTACAAGAAAATAAGGATTTCTTTGGACATTAACAAATTACATAAAACTTGAATTTGTATCCAGTAAACTTAATTAAATTAACCACAAGAGAAACCATGATTAATTTAATCGAGAATTCTCAACATAAGAGAACTTACGGAGCCGCACAGTGCTTTCACATAGAAGTGGATCAGGGAAAGATCAATACTGGGGAATATACAAAGATTCATTCTATTTTCATATATTTGCATAATGATATCATAGGCTTAATCTTTGTTATCAAAAGTCCATTCTATTTTCCATCAATATTTGCATAAAGACACATAATAGACTTAACTTTTGACATATATGGGACAATCAAGGTTCACAGACGTAAACACACATATCCCATAAAATTATTTTTACAATATATAAAACCAATAAAGATTAATACTGCAAAATCATCTTCCAAATAAACTTTATAAGTTAAATATATAAGTCTAAAAACATTGCAAGATGAAAATCGTTGGAAATAGATATGTGTACTCACAATAATTTCTATTCCAAACCCTAGTTATCCTTCTTAAAACACAATAATAAATTCTCATAAGAAGTTTCCTAGACATCAAGACAAACTCGTAATGCACATATAAAATGATTTGTCATTAGAGGGTAGAATCAATCTTTCTCGAACGGATTTACACCAAGAATAGCTACCAAAGGTGTATAAAAATATTTTCTTAACAAAGAAGAACATACAAAGTCATAAATGACCATGCACCATAGATCACATAAGATGATTGTGAACATTCAAGAATCCCATAGCAATGCGTACTACTACCACTTCTTGAACTTCATTCTTTGTGATTCACCAACAACATTCTTGTAAAAGCTACAAATGAGGTTATAACAGCAGTACTCCAAGAATCCAAGTTCCTAGTCCAAGATAAGTTGAACAAGTGCGACGAAACGGAGAAAAACACTCAAAAACAAGAGACGGGACAAAGACCAATCTAAACTCATCCAAATTCAATAATTTTAATCTCCATTTTTGAGATAATTCAAAGAGAAATAGAATTCAAAAAGAATGAGGTCATTCCGAGTTCGGACGAAGAAGTTACGGCGAAAACAAGTTTACCGAATATCGACGTCTACAGGCCAGTATGCATACCGGTTTGCAAACGAATTTTCGTGACCTGGAGCAGTATGCAAACGGGTTTGCGAACTAAAATCCATGGATTTTGATTTTAAATGATGGTATGAATACCTGGTATGTGTACCATGAAGTCTAAACATCCCGAAGTACTACTTTCAAACCTAAACATTGAAGAACCTTAAACACAAATCTTGCTCAAGTTTATAGACATACCTTTTAGAAGGATCCTGTCGTGAATCCTACGGATTCACCAAATATTCAATATCATACCTAACATAATATGTACGCCCCAATTATCGTGCTTCCCTTACCTTATACTTAACAGGGCATTCCTTGGTGAGGATGCACTTACAGCACAATCAAGTTGTTTTGAGGTGAACAGTGTCTTTCTTACCACAAGTGACTGAAACAGAGTTTTCCGTAACTATGGATTTTTCACCATCTATAGTTTTTGGCTTATTTTTTTTCACTTTTGGATTATCATGAAAGAGATCACTTTTAAAACCTTTCACATCCAAATCCATTTTTCCAAAGAACCTTTTGAGTTCCAACATCATGGATACTGCCTTCTCCATAGTCATGGAATTTTCTGGGAGATCATTCCTTTTCACACTCAAAGCATCATTGGCTTTCTTTGGTACCCTCTTCTGAGTGCGTTTAGGAACAATATGAACTTTCTTCCCATTACTCTCTTCTAGATTTCTCGGAAGAGAATTAGATTGGCTATTCTTTTGCAAGTTAGTCTTTCTCCAATTGGGAGCATCGGATATTGTCTACGTCTTTACGAAGTTATCCTTTTGATAACCATTATGAAAAAGCGTGGGTACAACAACCACACCCAACAATTCGATTAGCATTTTGTATGGACAAACTCCAATATACTTTCTAGAGAATCAACTAGACAGTCAGACTCAATCTAGATAAAAGTATATCAAAGAGTTTATATCTCAATCTCTCAATTTGATCTTTACTCAAGCAAATAGAAATCTGCGAGTCTTTATCAAATACTAGAGAGATAACTTAGATGGTACCAAAGACCAATATCCAAGTGTCAATCAATTTAAATCAACAACCAAAAGGTTGGATATTTTAATTGATTGAACAACGCACAACCTGTGATATTTCAATTATATAACAAAATATAATGTGCAAAAATAAATAACACAGACACCAGAATTTTGTTAACGAGGAAACCGTAAATGCAGAAAAACCCCGGGACCTAGTCCAGATTGAACACACACTATATTAAGCTGCTAAAGACACTAGCCTACTCATAATTAACTTCAGCCTGGACTATAGTTGAACCCCAATCAATCTCACACTGATCCAAGGTACAGTTATGCTCCTACGCCTTTTATCCCAGCAGGATGCTACGTACTTGATTCCCTTAGCTTATCTCACCCACAACTAAGAGTTGCTACGACCCAAAGTCGAAGACTTTAATAAACAAATCTGTATCACACAGAAAAGTCTACGATGATAGATAAATCCGTCTCCCACGAATATACCTATGAGATTTGTTCCGTCTTTTGATAAATCAAGGTGAACATGAACCAATTGATAAACCAGACTTATATTCCCGAAGAACAGCCTAGAATTATCAATCACCTCACAATAATCTTAATCGACGCAGCGAAAAAAGATATTGTGGAATCACAAACGATGAGACGAAGTGTTTGTTGTTACTTTTCTATCTTTCCTATCGGAGATATAAAATCTCAAGCCAATTATTACAATTGTACTCGTAACAATAGAAACAACAAGATCAGATCACACAACTACAAGAAAAGTAATATCAGTCTGGCTTCACAATCCCAATGAAGTCTTTAAGTCATTAACCTGGTTTAGAAGAAGAAACCAAAGGTTAAAGGAGAATCGACTCTAGCTTAGCACAACTAGTATCACACATAAGGTGTGGGGATTAGGTTTCCCAGTTGCTAGAGTTCTCCCTTATATAGTCTTTCAAATCATGGTTTGCAATCAATGTTAGCTTAGTAACAAAGCATTCAATATTCACCGTTAGATGAAAACCTGATTAGATTCAAGCTAATATTTCTCAACCGTTCGATCGAAAACTTAGCTTGTTATACACAAATGAAATGTCCAATTTTGGGTTTATGTATCCGTTCCCAAACATTAACATTTGTTGGTTCAACAATAGTTAACCAAATGATTAGCCATATGATCACTTTCGTATCCACCATATTCTTCTTCGCCATAACTAGTCCAAATGACTCAAATGAATTAGTTAGAGAGTTGTTCAATTGCTTAGATCTTATGTAACTACACAAGACACAATCGAAGAAAAAACGGTTTGATTCACTCGAATCGGTTCATGAACTTTATAGACACGGTTTGCAAAAGCACTCCTTAGTTTATATAAACATGAGTTCAAGAACAACTGATTTTAGATATGATCTACTCAAGTTCGCGAACTGGGTTCGCGGATTTAAGCTCACGGAAGGAGTTGGCAAACTCCATCAGAAATTCTCGGGTCGAGAACTTCCGCCTGTTCGCGGACTTGGCTCACGCCACATTCCAAATCTCTTGATCAACAAAGTTCGCAAACTTTGGTTCAAGGAATAAGGACTTGTACATATATGTGTTTCCACAACAATGCTTATATCCTACCAATGGTTATGTAATCTAAACTCTCATTTCAATCATTGAAACATTCTCAGAGGACGTTATACAGTCGTTATTCACAGACCATTTTTCGTCAGAGCAATTTACAAAGTGATTGAAACATAACATGACTTTCGTCACTAGGTAAAGATGAATTTGGCTAAAGTGAAAGCTTACCAACACATATTTCGAGAAATAGATAGGCGAGTTAAACTCGGATCGAAATAGAAAATGTGTATAATGAAAGTTTATATATCAAAATGACTTGTCTCAAGAATAGGAGATAAAGTAGATAGACTTTTGAGTGACAGATAAGTTCAAGTCTCCACATACCTTTTAGTTGATGAAGATCCACCAGTTCCTTGAGTAGTCCTTCGCCTTGTATGATGATTTCCATGGAGTCTTGAGCTCAATTACACTTGCTATCCTAGTCCTAGACCTTTAGCTATATAGGCTAGAAATCAAGACTTATAGTTTTTGATCACTAACATTGACAAACATGCTTGAGATAGCAACGCATGCGAGTTCGACCGAGAAATTCTCTAACACATTACGATCGTGAAAAGGATTCGTATGACGTTTATAGGCAAATCTAGGTTTATGACAGCACTGATTCCTTTGCCTAAAGGTTGGACAGTTACTACCTGTAACGTTAAGGGGATTAGTCTTAACATATGATCTTGGTTTCACAACTTCTTATGATTCCCAAACAAGAACATCATGAAGTTTCTCATTCCTTATACGGAAACAACATCTCCTTTCCAGGTGACCTTTATTTCCGCAATAGTGGCAAACATAAGGAATGTTGTTACCTCGATCTGTGTGTGCTGACTTTGGAGGTCGATATACTTTGTTCTTTCGAACCTTAATTTTCGGTGAAGGTATTTCACTTTTTCCATCAGTGGAAACCTTTTGATGAGAAGAATCACTAGCCTTGACAAATTTTACCTCTTTGCTAATACTTGGAGCATCTATTCCCTTATAGCCCAATCCTCGTGTGTCACGATAATTTTTACTTGCTCCTATCATAGTGGTTAATTTTCTTGAACTAGTGTTGAACTTTTTTAATTCCAACATCTTGATTTTATCAAGAGCAGTAGCTAAATCATCCTCAAGGCATTTTTCTCGAGCCAGATAAGCGCTTTTTCTGTCATCAAAACCTGTTTGTTGAGAGTTAATCCTTGCTTAAATTTCTGCAAGTTTCTCTTCCAACAAGAAGTATTTTTGATAAACATTATCACATTCAAGTGACTTTATACTCAGGTTTTCCTCAGAGTATTTGAGGATCGATACGCAAGAGCGATTCTAAACATAAATACCTCCGTAAATCCTTTTCAACTTCTTGTTTTCTCGACAGATTCAGAAAAGGTGTAACATGAGAAATTGTCATCTTCTTCTTTTCCAACGAATTCAAAACCTTCAAATACTCTGAGACTTCCTCATCAACATCTCTATCAATATCTGAATCACCTTCATCAGAAATTTCATCCAACTGTTCTTCTAGGTGTGTTTCCCAGTTATCAATAGTTTCTACATCAAGAAAATGTTTAGATATTGACTTAGATGTGACAGTTTTCTCAGGTGAAACCAAGATTTGAAAATCATCTGGTAATTTGTGACTAATCCAAGAGATTAATTAAACACAGAGGCACTAAGAATCTAAATCATATACTTAAGCATTCAATTAAGAAATGTGCTACAAAACTTAACCCAAAAACTAGCATCCACCTAATTGCTTTACCCCCAATTAAATTATACTGAAACCCTATTTCCACTTTGGGGAAGAACACATGAACCCTAACTGTCTTCAATCTATAATTCAAACTCAAAACATCCATCAACTGTTCAATTAAGCAAACCCACCTTGTAATTTCGTCTATATCTTCTTAATTCTTACTCAAATCGAATTCCAACACCACATGAAGAAACCCTAACCCCTCGATTCTTCACTGAATCAACTTCATAACTCAATTAGACATAAACCCATCTCAATTCCTTTTCCTAGAACGCTAATTCCATCTCTTAATTCTTCTCCGAGCTTTTCGTAGAAACCCTAGCTTCTAAATCTCTCCCTCATTCGAGTCTGGATCCACCACAGACACCATCACCATCACTGACGATCACTACACGATCATCTCCACCTTCTGATGATCACATAACTTCCATTCGAATCTCTAAAACTCGCAGAAGAAGAAGAACACGAAGAGAATGAAAGAGAAGAAGAAAGAAGAAACAGAGAGAAAGATAAGAAAGAAGAAGAATGTATAAGAAAAATAAAGGAGAAGGAAAGAAGACACGAGTTTATCTTCTCGGTTCATGTATATAAGGCTGGGAAAAACTTATTAAGGCACCCAGAAAATTAATACGGGAAGCCACTCGGCCTTCACACAAATCTAAAGATATCTGCTTTGTCTGGTATCCGAATGTCACGCTTGAGTAGTCCATCTCGCATAACTTTTCGAGATCTATCTAATGGTATTAGTTTCGTATCTAGTTCGTCGTTAGATTGATTCATATTAATTAACGTTCGAGTTAAACTAATTAAGTTATTATCGGCTAAGACGTCTCTTGACTAGTCTAATAGCGTTGACGAGCTTGAGGGTCCTTAAATTCTCCCCACCTTATTCATTTTCGTCCTCAAAAATCAAATCATCCTATCGGTCTTCAAAAACTCCCCACCTTGAAGAATAATCCTATCTGTTATCTAAGCGCAAACAACAAGAAACAAAGCACAAACCTATAAGGTTTTCTACAACTAAAATTTGTGGCTCTAGGTTCAACAAACTAGTTTCTATTTCATCAAGTTACTAGTTCTAATTACGAAAGAAAAATATCTATCAGTTTCTAAGTAAAGTCTGGGATCTATCAGTCCACTAATAGAAGTAAGTCCACTAAGCAGGGGATTTAATGTTGATGGTGGTTTTTAGTTCAGGGTCAAAATCGTAAAACCCTATATTTAGCGTTGTAATCCTGCAAAGGAATAAAGAACATTTAAAAGTAATGAGTGTTCAAACCTCTTTACTTATATATGTATTGAGCAACTCAGTATAAATATGAAATTCACTCTGAATGGTGCGCGTAGTAGCAATCCCAAATATTCTGTGAATTCTATTTTCTGTCAGCATTATTAACTAATGCATGACTTTCCTAGTATTTTCATATGCTATGTTCCCAGTCGAACTCTCAATATTGACATGACATGACGATCAATGCTCACTCTCAGCAGAGTAGCATGAATCTCCCGCAGTGTCAGTATTAGGATCGGCACAAAAATACTCATACAGGCTACATCGCTCTCTGACAAAGAGATCAACGCGTTCACACACTTTTTAATTATAGTTAGCATGATCAAACACATATTTATTCCTTAAAGAAAATCTAGACTATTAATGTCAGACTCAAAAATAATCACGGCCACACGATTTGGCCGCACGATTTAACAAGCTTAGGCTACTCCTAGCAGAACTAGGTAATCACCATAGTGACCACCGGCGGGCCCACTAATTCCGTAGTCGATCGAGCCATATGTAGATCATTCTCAATCGCTTCAAACGCTGACCCAAACATGGGAGTTCGCGCCACTTGAAAATAGCTCAAACGAGCTGAGACCGACAAAAAGGGTCTCAAAACGCATCGCGTCCGTTCAACTTAGCCGGCCTAGTTGGACGGATTGGATCGCATCTTGAGCGATCAAAGAGGTGCCAACGTGTTCACCGTTGTCCCAACTCCTCCCTTGGTCGATCGACCTGTCCACGGCAAAACCAGAGCATATCAAATCGTTTTCCCAAAGTAGCTTGAACACGCTGTTTTAAGAAACCCTAAAATTACTTTGCGGCAACACATTACTGCCGCAAATCGATCACGACCATCCATCTTAGCCAGCCGAATTGAGTGGATTAGATTTAATTTTAGGTGGCCCAGGAGATGTCAGCATGCTCGCTGGAAACCCACCTTTGTACATGGTCAATCGAGCACTCAACGCTTCGAATTGCTCGCCAAAAAAGGGTTGATCGCGCGGTCCCCTAAACCCTAAAATTGCGTCAATGGCAGTATACAACTGCCGCAAATCATCTCGTCCATCCAACTTCTCCAGTCTAGTTGGATGGTATAGATTTATTTTTAGAAAACTAATAAAATAGCGCTGTGATCACCGACCGTCCCCCCTCCACAGGGAGTGATCGACCAAGTAATGGCTTGCCTATAGGGTCCTCAAACGATCATTCAAAGTTGGTCGGTCGTGCTACTTTTAAGAAGCTCAATCCATGACTGACTCGGTCGAGCTCAAAAACAACGATGCTCCTAGCACATCGATTATTTTCAGCTGCTTGCTTATGAGCGATGCTTCATACCCATCGATTACAAGCGATGTTTTATAAATATTGGTTTCACAAATAATTTATTATTATTTAAACTAAAAGGCATTATGTGTTGATTTTAGCGGCAAGTCACATGACTTGATCCATTCACTCGAGACATCAAACATGTCACAAACTGGGGGATACTCACTGGGGTATTGGTCTGGCGGTTTACATCGTGTGGCATGCAATGCGCCCATTATGAGAAACTGACAGGAAAAACGGACGGTTAACAGTAATGAGAGTAGTGGGTGAACGTGTGATCAGTCTTCCCTCATAACGGAAACATGATGATCACCACCTTCCGCACAATCCCACCTCTCCACTAATTAACTTCCTCCACTTCCTAAGAGATCAGGTGCGCTCAATGACTGGTATAAATAGGTTTTCAATCTATTTTTTGAAAACAACAACACAAGTGTTATCAACACAAGTAGCCAAAAACCATTTTTCTGATACAAGTCATAAAATAGCCACACCTTCCTAATTCAACATTTCGATCTCAAACACCTTCTTCGCTTTCCTCCCTAAGATCAACCCTTTCTCCTTCACTTTGTGACCGAATTGAATCTGGAACGGCCATTTCTTGGTTTAGGCCAGAGTCTTACAGATTGATATCTCGAATCTAAAAGTACTCCCGTGCAGTGCGTTTGTTTAGGGTTTGAATTCGTTTCTCATCAACACACCCAAATTTACCCAAAACAGCAGAACCAGTTTTTACCCTCAAACAACTGGTGACCACAGTGGGAGATTAATCTCTCGGTTGCAAGATCAATTTTCGACTTCATTTCAATTTTCTCAAATTCAAGATGGTGGATCTTAGGTATGGATCAGCGAAAAATCCCGATGTTACTGGCGCTGAAAACACCCCTGGTATCAATGTTGCTGCCGGTGATACCAATGTGTCACCTACCAGCACGATCAACACCTATCGTAGTACTACATCCTCAACCACCAACGCCAACGGCGTAGGAAATGTTCCTTT
This sequence comes from Papaver somniferum, assembly GCF_003573695.1. Classification (NCBI taxonomy): domain Eukaryota; kingdom Viridiplantae; phylum Streptophyta; class Magnoliopsida; order Ranunculales; family Papaveraceae; genus Papaver; species Papaver somniferum. The sequence goes on along the minus strand of NW_020621603.1, from coordinate 11,536,458 downwards.
AGGTGTGACACCTCCAATCACCAGAGCCAGATCCGCTGCCGCCACTCCCAATGTTTCTTCGAGCGTAACGCCCCCGATTGTTACTAGAGCCACTGCCACTCCCTCATCAGGACGAGAGACTGGAGGAGCCAGAGGAGGCCAACCCTCTATTACCATTGTCGATTTAATGGAGAGACAAGAAGTTCTTGCTAAGGCCCAGACGAACATGGCTACAACTTAGAAAGAGGTACTCACTTTCCTCAAGACGCTAACAGAACGACTACCACAAGAGTCACGTCAGTCCATGGAACTGACAAGGAGTACTTTCAACACTCTTGGATCAAGCACTTTAACAGGGCGTGCATTCATAGATGAGGAAGTTCGTGTTCCTCCTGAGCGCTCAAGGGAAAGGAATCAGCCATCCAATTTTATCACGCGTGAGGATCTAGAACGACTTATTCAAAATCGAAGCAAGAAAAACCCAGTAGACCTGCATCAGCATCAACCTTCTTATCCTCCTTATGTGCAAAGAGTTCCTCTCCCGAGAGGGTACTCTTCCCCTCAATTTTACCTTTATGATGGTACTGGTAATGCTCGTGAGCACATCTCCCGTTTTCTGGAGTCATTAAGAGAACACGAATACAACCATGTTCTTTGCCTGAAAGAATTCTCGAAGTCACTCACCTGGAGAGCATACACCTGGTATAATAACATCGAGCCAAACAACATATCCAATTGGTGTGAGATTGTAACTACTTTCTACAAGAAGTATTTCTTCGTATCCGAGCAAATCACCTTTTCAGATTTGGGGAGAATGTTTTACGAAAGATTGAGCATCCAAATGATTACGCCAAAAGATTCAGGATTCAAGCACTGGATTGCCACGATCCAAACGTGACTGAACAACAGTTGGTGGAGTCATGCATTAACGGTATGGTTCCTATCTATCGTACTTTACTAGAAAACTTACGTTTCCAGACATTCTCTGAACTCCATGAGGCTGCTAAGCAGTCGGCTACGACGGCACCGACATTGTTGGAGAGAACCAGACCGGCCAGAGGTGAAGACGCACGCGAAACCCGAGTGTAGGATCAGAATCTCGCAGCAATAATGCCTCAGCGAAATTATTAACAACACAACACAACATTGTTGCAGAACAACTTCAGAAATGACATAGCAAACGACGTCAGCTAAATCATGAGAAAAATGTGATGGTCCTACGAAAATTAGGGAGTTTGCGAGATTAACATTTGTAAGGTTGCGAGAATGTCGCAAGCCATATCCGAAAATAAATGACAGATTAGCTGTCATCCACTATGTATTTCCCTATAAATAGTCATTCAGTTGTAAAGAAAAAAGAGAGATCTTTTTTGAGTGAGAAGCAAGTAAATAGGAGAGAAAAAATCTAGATCAGTGGTTATTCTTGATTCCTTTATCTTTTCTTGTAAGATTGTTCAAAGATTCATCAATAAAATTAAGATCGTTAATCCAAAAATGAGTTGAATGTTAATGAAATCTTGTGAGGGATGTAGTGTAGGATTTCCTACAACTACATAATGGCACTAGAAACAGGGACGGGGTTGAAGATTGAAGATTGTTCTAGAAAAAATTGAAGATTAATATTGTGATTTATTAGAATTGAAAGTAATTGGTGAAAAAACTTACATAATCTCTTACAATTTGTTAGTATTGAAAGAATGGCTAGAAGGATAAATGTACCGGAACAACCGACAACTGCTAGAAGAAGAAGTAAAAGACTTGCTGGAAGGGAGAGAAGTGAAATGGGAGAATCTACTAGAAGGAGAAATAATGGAGAAAATCAAGTTCAACCGCCAGTTCAACAAACACCGGTACAAAATGGAACAACGGATTATGATAGAGTGAGTGTACACACTTGGCGATCAAATTCAGCAGAATAAGTAGAAGAATAGCAGCAAACCAGGAACCATAGACAGGTAGAGAGAAATCAAGAAGCAGATGAAGGAATAATTCATGGAGATGAGAAAATTGGAGCGTTAGAAACGTTAAGACGAAGAATACATGAAGAAAGAAGAGCTGAGGCAGAAGAACGTGCAAATCTAACAAGGCAAAATCACGAATTGAGGATGGAAAATATGAAACTACAGAGTAGAACATCGAGAAGTACTACAAGATCATATTCAAGATCAACTAGAAGAGAGATTAGGAGAAACTCACCCACAATTAATGCTGGAAATAATATTCGAGAAGAAATACCAAATCCTAATGAAGAACATTGCGAAGATAGAGAAAGAACTGATGATCGCTACGTTCCACAAAATGAAACTTTTGGTGATAGGCAAAATGATAGAAATCAAGAGAATGGACAACATCAAGGACGAAATAATCAAGATGGCGAAGGAAATCGAGAGGAATGAAGGAGAATTTTACATGAGAGAGAAGCTCAAAGAAATCAACAAACGATTGAAGAAGAAATTGAAAGACACTATGCTGAACAAGCACGTTTAATTTGCGAACGTGAAAGATTGAGAGCGGAAATGGAAGAACAGGAGCTTTAGGAGACAATTCTCCATAAAAATCACAACAATCGAGAAAGAATGCGTACACAAAACCGGAATAACGACAATCTCAATGAAGAGTATGATAGAGTACAGAGGAGGGCTGAAAGACAACGAATGGAATTGATAAGAAATGAACAAAATTATGGAGGGGAAAATGAGAGACATCACCATATGCGAATTCAAGATAGAGATGAGGAAGAGAATCGCAGGAGAAGACGAGATGAGGATGATGAAGAAGAAATGCATAATTTCACAAGAGAAGAAAGACATGAACGTAGAAGAAGGGAGGCGAAGTTAAAGAGACCAATTGATCAAAATTCAGACGTTAATGGACAAATCTTAAAAGAATTGGAAGAAATGAGAGGAATGCTGAACAATAGAGGAGAAGTAGGCAGAAGACAATTAGATGAAGCTATAGAGGAAGCTGCGAAAACTCCATTTAAAAGAGAAGTACAACTAGGAGGAATATCTCCGAAATGCAATTTTCCCGCATTAACCAACATTTTTGATGGAACAACTTGTGCAATTCAACACATTAAAGCCTACGTGAGGTGCATGTTGCAATGGGAAAATCATGATGTTGTATTGTGCACGTATTTTGCATCCAGTCTAACAGGAGAGGCGTTAAAATGGTTCGAAGGTCTACCAAAAAAATACAATAATATCTTTCAATCATTTGCAGACAACATTCTTGGGGGCATATATAAGTAACAATTCTTAGCGACCTGGTATTGAAGATGTGTTTGGATTAAAACATAGGATTGGCGAAAGTCTGAAGCATCTGACCAAAAGGTGGAGGAATATGTGTAGTGAGATGGTTGTCCGTGTGGATCAAAGATATATTATCTTGTCATTTATCAATGTTATGTTCGCAACCAATCTATTATATGTCCAAATTTTAAGAGTCAAGAATACAATCACAATGACTGAACTGCGAGAACTTCAGGAAGAGTATATTGCTCTAGAGGAAAAACAAAACGAAATGGAATCATACCCAGTTGCGAACACCAATTCACAAACAACGAATGCAAGATTATTACCTAAACTAATAAACACAGTGGAGAGCACTTCGCAAGTACAACAAGAGAAGGTTACGGGCAACAATCAACAGAAACTGGTGGTTATGGGAAGCCGAGATCAAGAGGATTATGAAAGAGAAAGAAATTTATACAATCATGGTGGAAATAATAAGATTCAAATACTTGATCAACCGCAATAAACCTATGGAGGTCAAAGACAAAATTATAATAGAGGACAAGGAGGTCACAAGGTAGTATGGGAAGAAATCAAGATGCCACCTCTGAATGCAAGTGTGGAGAAAATATGGGAAGCTATAATTTTGATGGAGAATATACCAACACCATGGAACATGGGAACGGAACCACCTCCAAGCCGCAGAAGTCATGAGTTCCGTTCTTATCATTATTTTCATGGACATACTATAAATGATTGCAGAAATATAAAGAGAATTATTCTGAGAATGATAAATCAAGGAAAACTAAATTACTTTCTGGTAGGACACCCACAATCTCAACCATCACTACCACCACCACCAGAGCATCACAGAATAAACACGGTGAAAGAGAAGGAAACATTCTTCGTAGAAGTTGGTGCAAAAGCAAAGGATCTATTCTGTCACTCTATCGTACATTCATACAAGACAATTGAAGATTTTCATGATAATGTTTTGAGTAGAGTGTTCGCAAGAGACAGTGATGGAAGAGAAATTATGAACATTGCGAAAATCTCGCCACTAGAGGAATGACAGAAGCAGACTATTTCTTTTACCACAAAAGAAGTCCACGAAGGTGGAGAGGTAAATGACAATCCATTGGTGGTAAAATTAGAAATTAATCCAAAACCGAAAGAAGATGAAGATGATGAAGCTGAAGACTCATGGGCAATTAATATGATTCTAATTGATACCGGAAGCTCTGTGAACATCTTATTCTATCATACTTATAAAACCATGGGAGGGAGAGATGATGATCTTATACCATCAACATATAAGATATATGGTTTTAATGGTACTACCAACAAGCCTAAAGGGGAAGTTATTATGTGAATTCCATTGAAGGGAATATCTTCTGAAATCCTGTTCTGTGTTGTTGACGTAGAGTCACCCTACAATGCATTAATTGGTCGACCTTGGCTACATGGGATTCTAGGTATAGCTTCAACTTTCCACCAGTGCATCAAATTCCCTCACCCCAACGGTGTAGGAATCATAAAAGGAGATTGGGTTGAAGGAAAGAAATGTTACGAAACTGAGGTAGAATCCTACGAAGGAAGAGCAAACAAGAAGGAAAGTTGGCGACGCAAAATCAAAGAGACACAAAGAAGTGAGAGATTGTTGGTGGATGCAATCGAACGAAAAAAAGAAGAAATGTTGCGAAACTAATGCCAGCTCAGAATAAGAAATGGCGAACATACCACTACCAAGGAAGCAGTAGCAGAAAATAAGGTGTGTATGAATGGTTGATTTGTTACGAAAATTTTCAAAAAATACATTTTACTGAATGATAAAAAAGAGATTCAGAAATGTAAATACGATGTGATGATATGCGACAATCTCGCAGAGATAATGCATTCTACAAAAGACAATCAGAGAACAATGACAAAAGAGAAAGGGGCGAACCTTTATGGCGTACACCCTAGTTCGCGAATACAATTTCGCAAGAGGCAAATGTAAGACCTAAAGTACGTCATATAAGGGGGTACCTGTTGCATGGCTCAGGGAAAGGTTACACCGTCCCCGGAACCTGAGTCATGGAGATTTGGGGTCAATAAAGCCCATCCGGGAGAGGCACCTTGGATTCTCAGCTAAAGCATATGACTTAGGTTGGGCAACTAAGGTAATAAGGACTCTCCCAAGTAGTGCATAATATGACCAAGGCGCCGAGGTACATGGTTGAGTCAAGAGTGCCAGTGGCGTCTGGAGCGTACCTTGACATTCTTGACAAGTCTTGGCTTATACTGCACTCGGCCCGAAGAAAACCCCACTTAGGGTGCAGTCTCGTAACCATAAACCCTATAGGTAAAAGGGATAAAATTCTGCGAAAAAAACTGGTTGTTGTTAAGACCGGATGGGAGGAGCCAACCTTGTATGGTAGAGGTACGCCTCCTTAAGGGGCAACCAGGGGGAAGATAAGGGCGGCACCCTCCATTAGGGAGCTGATAAGTTTCTTAAGACGCAAATGTCATGAGGCTTTTTACTCGCAATAGTATTAAGGATTGTCATATTTGTGCAACAATCCTGAAGAGGCAATAATATAAAAGAAAAAGATAATACGAGATCAATGGGTTTTCGCATGAAAGTGCGAAGACGTCCTGTGATTTCGTCGCAAGACGGCAATGTAATGGGGCTTTATTTTCGCAAGAATATTTAGGCCTGTTATATTGTCGTAACATTCTTGAAGAGGCAATAATACAAAAGAAAAAGTTAAGGCAAGATCAATGGGTTTTTGCATGAAAGTGCAAGGACGTCCTGCGATTTTGTCGCAATGACAAGGGGTGGCATGATAATACCTTTAACTAGGAAGGAAAAATAAGACCACACAAAAATGAAATTTTGAAAAGAATCAAAATTCACTTCGCATATGATTGCGAAATTATACAGAAATAACTGTGAAGCTAAGGCACAAAATAAGAAAAATTTGCAAAATCTCTCATTTGGATACAAATAACAGAGGCAAGTATGGGAATGAATGAAATCAGAAAATGTTATTTGTCTCCACATGATAAATTTAAGCAGAAATTTATAAATTAATGATTATGTTGATTAACCATATTGCAAGGAAGAATTGTCTTAATGAATGCAGGTCAAAATAAAAGAAACTTATATATTAAGGAATATGGGGAACCAAGAGAATTCGCAAATATACAAAAAGAAGGAATAAACAAGTATTACAGAAGATCAAAGAAAGAAACAAAGACTAATTCTTAGTTTATCCATCATCATCTTCATCAGATTTGCTCTCTTCTTCATCCTCATCAAAACCTTTACCTCCATCAGAACCTTCATCATCATCAGATTCCTCATCATCAGCTTCGCTATCAGAGATGATCAGACAAGGAGTGTTCTTTGGGATCTCTTCTGAGAGACAAGGATAGTCAGAATGAAGAATACTATGGTCATCGAAAACCATTTGAATAGTTTGATTGCGAAAATGCAGAGCGTCATTCTTAAAGTTCACAACAGTGATCTTGAATTGATTCTTCAATCTAGAATATTTGTCGTTGCGATAAGAAAGACTCTTTGTGAGTTCCCCTTTCTCAACTTCAAGTTCTTCAATTCTTTCGCGATATCTACTTTCAGAACATGCGAGCAAAAGGCAAACAATTAATAACTTGATGAAAATTCATAAGAAACAAAAGATTATTGAAGAAGAACAGTTAATACCCTTCTCTGTCAGAAATCATATCTCTAATCAAGGCTGTATACTCAACTTTGAGACTAACATTTACACCTAAATCTTTTCTGACATCGTCTAAGATTTTCGCAGCCCAAGCAAATTCATCCTCATTATTTATAAGGAGACGAGAACGAATTTGGTTTTCTCTCTCGTTAAGCACGGCATTTTGGCGGTTAGCTTCATCCCGTTCAAGTTGAACTTCAAGAAGAATTTCTTGGAATTTCGCCAAAGTCTCAGCACCTTGGTTAGAAATGCGATCTTTATCATCTATGAGACCGCTAATTTTGGTTCTTAGATCATTGATTTTCTCTTTAGAATTAAGAAAGAAACGCTTAAATTGGTTGGATAAGCCTAAACTAGATCTATGATCAATCTCTAAGAGGCAAAATTTGGATCTCCGTTCATTCATAGAAAGAGATGAAATTTTATCATTTGAGAAACTATTTAAAGATTTATTAAGATGCTCAAGAAGGGTGTCATTATCCAAGGCATTAGGAAATGAACGGAGAACGGTAGCTTCATCAGAAAGACCATAAATGTCTGCAAAAAGGATCAATCAAATAAGATAAAACAACAGGATGAATGAATGAAGGGAAAGAAGAAAAGTAACATACCATAGAGTTGATTATTAGCTTGCTGAAGACTAGAGATTTTATTCTTTTGCGAAGAAGAATCAATTTCTAGTTGTTTGTTCTTTTCGCAAAGACCTTTGACTTCTTCTAATTGTTCGTTCTTCTCACGAAGACCCTTAGATTCAATTTCCAGTTCCTCATTCTTTGTACGAAATTGAAGATTCTTCTTTTCAAGAATTTCGCGTCTCCTCTCCAGATCTGAGGCAACAACGAAAGAAGCTTTTCCAGCCTGCGAGAAAATACAAGAAATGTTAAAATAAAAAGAAATTTTGAGTCACAATAATGAAGAAGTAAAAAGACGAAGGCATACGAAACTATTGAGAGAATTTAGGAAGCTAGGAGTCACTGATCTGGAGACCCCACGAAGAGAACTATCACCATCCAACAAAGGAGTATCGCAAATAGTTGCGAGATCTTTGCATATACTGGCGAGGAAATTATCTCCCATCCCTTGCCAAGAATCAGAGAAGATACCAGATAACTGTGCCATAGAGGATTCAGGTGGAGAATTTTTATTCGCAGCAGAGTCGTCATCATCATCTTTGTTGTCTTCATCATCTTCAGAACCATTAGGGAAATGAACATCTGAAGGAGGAGGATAATTCCCTCTCTTTATTTTATTTGAAGAGGATGCAGATGATTTTCCTTTGCGAAGAAAATCTTTACCCTTATCACCATCCGTCGCAGCCTTGGTGGATTCTTCTACTTCAGCAATAACCTTCACACACAACTGAAGATAAGAAACAGAGGCAACAATATATTATTTAAAATCATAAAAGAATATTTCTTACCCCATCTGTGTATGAGCGAAGAGGTAACAAGGTATTGGCTTTCCCAGTCCTATGGTAGCTATCTTTCAGTTTATAGATCTGTAGAATGTCGCAATAATTAGGAACAAAAGAGTAAAGATAAATAAAGAAATGTAAAGTGGGCGAAACTGGAAGAAACATACCTCTTTCACTTTATCAGGCCAAGAGAATACCCAAGGTCGGTAAGCAGCGAGAATCGCAGGAATGACATTCGAACCAGCAATGTAAGGTCCTTTCAGCTTCAATGGGAAGACGCACCATTTATTTTCTTTGGATTGGCGAGGGGTTTTATTTATTCCAGAGTGCCAATCAATGTCATGCATGAGTATTTTATCTTCATCAATATTATATTTCCTTTTCAAACGAACAGCCCAGCGAGTATTCTCTTTCTTCATGGAGATCAATTCATAATTCTCAAAGAAACTCGCTACTGTGTATTTTTCAGCGATTATCTCCAAGTCTGCGAATTTAGGATCCCTAAGTTCTTTAGAGTAGAGAGATCCTTTACCAGCACCACGGTTAGCGAACTCCAACATTAGACGGATGCAATCTCCACTTAATTGAAAGATAGCTCGCGAGAAGTCTGGATGAGAGAGAATCTCATAAAATAAAGGAATGTCAGGGTCATAAAGAGAAATGGGGAGACCTGCGAGAATTTGACCCAGCGAAAGTATGATTATCTGATCATCACAGTGTTGATCAGAAAAAAGTTTAATAGAAAGAATTGATTTGGCACTTTCACCAGGAATGGTAGAAAGTGTAAAACCTCTCTCGTCGAGATCTTTTTGGATTTTCTTAAAAAAATTTCTCATGCTTTTGACCGCTTGGAGGCATATCTGAATATAGGGTACGGGAATGGATGAAAAGTAAGAAGATTGAAGAGGGAAGAATTACAGTAGCAGAACTTACGGAAGAACAATAGAGTTGCATAGATGATAGAGTAAAAAGAGAAGGGAAAGTAAAAAGAAAATGGAAAGAAGAGTAAAAAGAATATATAGAGAAGATTTTTTTTACTCGAAGAAATAAACACCATTAATGTGAAAAGACGTGAGCGGTTGAAAACCAACGGTTACAGAAGACGTGTCAAGAAATAGATGGAAGAAAGGATACGTGTGAGAAATGCAGAATATGAAGAGATGGAAAACTGCGGCATTTCTCACATCGTTCTCTACTTTTCAGAGAAGATATGAGAAGAGGCAAGATGTAGGTTCAGAATCTCGCAGCAATAATGCCTCAGCGAAATTATTAACAACACAACACAACAGTGTCGCAGAACAACTTCAGAAATGACATAGTAAACGACGTCAGCTAAATCATGAGAAAAATGTGATGGTCTTGCGAAAATTAGGGAGTTTGCGAGATTAACATCTGTAAGGTTCCGAGAATGTTACAAGCCATATCCGAAAATAAAGGATAGATTAGCTGTCATCCACTATGTATTTCCCTATAAATATTTATTCAGTTGTAAAGAAAAAAGAGAGATCTTTTTTGAGTGAGAAGCAAGTAAATAGGAGAGAGAAAATCTAGATCAATGGTTATTCTTGATTCCTTTATCTTTTCTTGTAAGATTGTTCAAAGATTCATCAATAAAATTAAGATTGTTAATCCAAAAATGAGTTGAATGTTAATGAAATCTTGTGAGGGGTGTAGTGTAGGATTTCCTGCAACTACACCGAGGAAACAGGCGCCTCATCAACAAGCAATACAACACTGGTCCCTCTGTCAGCGTAGTGAATGAAGGAGGGAAAAGGAAATATTCAGCGACAGAACAACAACCCAAGCGTGCGGCACCAACGCAAACGACTACATCCCAGAAGACGACTAAGTCCCCTGTGCAGCGACAAGGAGTTGGAGATATGCTGCTCCAGACTTTCCTGTAGTAATTTTTAGATCTAAACATAAAAATGATGATAAGAATGCTAAAATTGTAAAGAGACACAAGGTTTACGTGTTTCGATGATCTACATCCACGGGGTTAGGTTTTAGTATGATTATTTGTAATTACATCTTGATTACATGGAGACTCCATTAATGAGTATTTGGAGCTCTAGGTTCTTGAAGGAGGAAGAATAAGGAGATAATAATAATACAACCAATTCTACTTTCTCTCTCTAAAGAATTTATCCTCTCCTAAAGTGTGTCTCTCTTTCTGATTATCTATCTCCTTTCTCTCTCTTGCCTTTCTATTTATATAGGTGTTTACATAGTGGATGACAGCTAATGTACATCTAACATTTCCCCTAATTTCGGATCTGGCTTGCGGTATTTTCGCAAGCTTACAAATGTAACATTCACAACATTCCTAATTTTCGCAAGATCATCACACTTTTCTCATGTTTAAGTTGATGTCATCTGTTATGTCGTTTCTGAAATCATCCTGCGATGCCTTCACGATGTGTTGTTAATAATTTTGCAAGCATATTCTTCTGTGCGAGATTCTGATCCTACATCTTGCCTCTTTTTTCTTGAATATTGTTTGAAAAGTGATCTTTAAGAAAAAATCCACGTTGTTGTAGTTGTTGGAGGAACGAGCGAAAGAATATCGGACTTGAAAAGTACGTACTTTCCTCTATTCTTTTGTGAAGTTCTGGAACATTGCGAAGTAAATAAGAAGTATCAACCCTTGAAGTATGCGAAGTATGAAGTATCCTTGATGAAGTATAAAAAGTACTTAATCCTAGAAATATAAGAAGAACTCTGCGAAGTAAATAAGAAGTATCTGTCCTTGAATAATAAGTATTGCCTCTATTTGTGTGAAATTATTACTCCACTTTGGGAATGATTCTTTCCGAGGAGATAAAGAACATAAAATGTTTTCTTGGTAATCCATAGTTGCCTATGTTCTTTATCTATGAGGGTAGAATCCTTGAGAAAATGTTGAATGTGCGAATTGTTTCCTTATTCTTATCTTTGCCTCTATCTCATGTTTTGTGCTCATGAAATAGTATAATCTCTTCAATTTGCTTATAATTGTGCGAAATAATTGAGCAAAATAATCACATCATTCGGAAGAATCATATTCTGCGAAATTCTGACACATTCTACGAAATTCTGAATCATTCTGCGAAATTCTGAATCATTCTGTGAAGTTCAGAATAATCTTGCGAAATTCTTGAATAATCTTGTGAAATTTTGAATAATCCTGAATAATTCTGTTAAATTCTGCGATATTATTGCGAAATTCTGCAATATTATTTCGTACAGTTTTGTAAAGTACTTATGCGAATATAATGCTTATGTGATGATTATGTTATGAAATGTGTATGTGATGTTTATGCCATGAAATACTTATGCAATGCTTTTATGATGCGAGTATAATGCTTGTATGATGAGAATGCTTATCTATTGCAATGTATAGTTAATGTTTGTGTTACTTAGCTCATTTTGCCGTCTAAAATTGATGTAGCTCTAAATTGCTTTCATTCTTCATTTCTCTGCCTTTTTCTTTAGTGTATGCATTCTTCTTCGTGTAGTTATTGTTCTTCACAAGTTCTTACTTGTTTTTCATCTTCCCTCTTTCCTGCACAATTAGTATCTCATAACAGTATGATCATAATATCAAGTCTGCGGCATTTTCACTGCCTCAGTTTCATTTCCATGTACATATTCGCAAGCTTTTTTGCTTACATATAATCATTCTCGCAAGCTTACTTGGTTACTCATTTTCTTATGTGGTCTTATGCCTTCCTAGTTAAAGGTCTTATTTTTCCACCTCTTGTCATTGCGACAAAATCGCAGGACGTCTTTGCACTTTCATGCAAAAACCCATTGATCTTGCCTTAACTTTTTCTTTTGTACTATTGCCTCTTCAGGATAGTTGCGACAATATGACAAGCCTAAATATTCTTGCGAAAATAAAGCCGTCTTGCGACGAAATCGCATGGCGTCTTCACCCTTTCATGTAATGACCCATTGATCTCGTCTTATCTTTTTCTCTAGTATTATTGCCTCTTCAGGATTGTCGCACAAATATGACAAGTCTTAATACCCTTGCGAGTAAAAATCCTCATGACATTTGCGTCTTAAGACACTTATCATCTCCCTAATGGAGGGTGCCGCCCTTATCTCCCCCCTGGTTGCCCCTTCAAGGAGGCGTACTTAAACCATACAAGGTTAGATCCTCCCATACGGTCTTAACAACCAGTTTTTTTCGCAGCCTCTTGTCCCTTTTACCTATAGGGCTTATGGTTACGATACTGCACCCTAAGTATGGTTTTCTTCGGGCCGAGTGCAGTATAAGCCAAGACTTGTCAAGAATGGCAAGGTACGCTCCAGACGCCCCTGGCATTCTTGACTCAACCGTGTACCTCGGCGCCTTGATCATATTCTGCACTCCTTAGAAGAGACCCCTAGTCGTCCAACCTAAAGCAAAAGCTTAGGTTGAAAATACAAGGTACCTCTCCTGGATGGGCTTTATTGACCCCAAATCTCCATGACTCATGTTCCAGGGGCGGTGTAACCTTTTCGCTGAGTCATGCAACATGTACCCCCTTCTATGACGTACTTTAGGTCTTAAATTTGCCTCTTGCAAAATTTTATTCGCAAACTAGGGTGGACGCCATAAAGGTTCGCCACTATCTGCGAAATTTTATTCGCGTTTCTGCGAAATGTTTGCGTCTCTTTGTTTATGAGAAATGTTCGCCTTTCTTTATTCTCTCATTCATCTTTTCATTTATGTCATCTCTTTCATTTATTCTTTCATTTCTGTCATCTCTTTCATTCATTCTTTCATTCTCATAGTATTATATCATTTGAAGCAAAATAAATATTCAAGAGAAACTCTAATACATTGTAATTCTGAAATATTTGTAGTTGTGAAATCTTTGTAAAACATTTCTTTTATCAAAAATTTTCATTTAATTGCAAGTTCAAATCGTTTTTCTTTGTTTTGATTTCCTTTGTATAACTTGTTTCGTCTCATCCGATAAACATCTTTCATGGAAATGATCCTAATGAGGTCTTACGAGCCTGTTGATGGAAGGTATTATTTTTCCTCCTACTACTCTCCATGATAGATATCATTCTCATTTGAAACAAAGCAAATTTTTAAGAGAAATATATAAATTGATTTGTGCGAGATTTTTCTCGGTTTCTTTTGTAATTGTGGAATCTTTGTAATTCTGAAATTTCTGCAATTCTGCGATTATATCTCCTTTTGTAAATCAAATCAAAAATATTTTATTTTCTGTAAAAGTAAAATGTTCAAGGAAAGTGATACTTATCTTGTATGTGATTCGCTGTTGTTGTCAATCTCGCGCGAAAAATACGTTGCATGAAGTATAAGTGTCGCTTAGCAAAAAAAGATGTGAGAGGCAAGAATTGAACCCGCGACCTGCTACTTGCATATCCTCACACCATACCAACTGTGCTAAGCCTCTCTTGCGAAATAATCAAAGTTCTTGCGAAGTAATCAAATTCCAAATGTGTGAGAGACAATTCTGTATAAATTTCGCGTAAAAAAAATAAACATGCGAGAAGCAAAAATTGATCTCGCGACCTGCTGCTTGCATTCATGCCTCGTGACCAATTGTGCAAGCTTATTCTTTGCGAAATATCTCTGCGAAATTATCATCAACTCTCTTATGTGCGAAATAATCAAAGAAATATATGTGCGAAGAAATACGCATGTGTTGGGACTTGATCACACGACCATGAACTCATTAACTTCGCAGATGACCAATTGTGCTGTCTCTTGTTTGCGAAATAATTCATTTTTTGCTCTCTGTAAAAAAGAAGAAAACTATGTTCGCAGGCGAATTCGAACTTACGACCACGAACGCACATACTGCTTTCTGGACCAATTGTGCAAGAACCTCTCTGCGAAATTAACACATAGCTTTTTTCCTTATTCTTTTATTCTCCCATGCAAATGAGAAGAAAATGAAAAATATGTGTCTCTGCGAATTCGAACCCGTGACCTATTTATTGTTCGCACAGCCTTGAACTATCTGTGCGAATTTATGTTTGTGATAGAAATTGCAGCATCTGCCTCTTATCTTTTCTTCGTCCTTCCTTAACTTCTTTCACATTTGCCTTCATCTCATGAACATGAAAATCTTCCACTGAAACTTCCATTTTTTCCTTAAATTTCACCACAACAACTATTTTTTTCTCTCACTCTTTTCATATCTTTGAATTGTTGATGATGTTTACTCCCTGAAAGTGTGATTTCTTCCATAAAATTTCCATTTTTGAACCTAAACTTTGTAGATCTAGAAAAATATGAACAATAGCTAATCTTCATGGAATTTTTTTGAACCAACAAGCTACAGGAGGGATAAATCCTTTACTCCTCCCTGTTTCTAGCGCCAAAAATGTAGTTGCAGGAAATCCTACAACACACCCCTTGTAATAATTTGTAGATCTAAACATAAAAATGATGATAAGAATGCTAAAATTGTAAAGATACACAAGGTTTACGTGTTTCGATGATCTACATCCACGGGGTTAGGTTTTACTATGATTATTTGTAATTACATCTTGATTACATGGAGACTCCATTAATGAGTATTTGGAGCTCTAGGTTCTTGAAGGAGGAAGAAGAAGGAGATAATAATAATACAACCAATTCTACTTTCTCTCTCTACAGAATGTATCCTCTCCTAAAGTGTGTCTCTCTTTCTGATTATCTATCTCCTTTCTCTCTCTTGCCTTTCTCTTTATATAGGTGTTTACATAGTGGATGACAGCTAATGTACATCTAACATTTCCCCTAATTTCGGATCTGGCTTGCGGTATTTTCGCAAGCTTACAAATGTAACATTCGCAACATTCCTAATTTTCGCAAGATCATCACACTTTTCTCATGTTTAAGTTGATGTCATCTGTTATGTCGTTTCTGAAATCATCTTGCGATGTCTTCGCGATGTGTTGTTAATAATTTCGCAAGCATATTCTTCTGTGCGAGATTCTTATCCTACATCTTGCCTCTTTTTTCTTGAATATTGCTTGAAAAGAGATCTTTAAGAAAAAATCCACCTTGTTGTAGTTGTTGGAGGAACGAGCGAAAGAATATCGGACTTGAAAAGTACGTACTTGCCTCTATTCTTTTGTGAAGTTCTGGAACGTTGCGGAGTAAATAAGAAGTATCAACCCTTGAAGTATGCGAAGTATGAAGTATCCTTGATGAAGTATAAAAATTACTTAATCCTAGAAATATAAGAAGAACTCTGCTAAGTAAATAAGAAGTATCTGTCCTTGAATAATAAGTATTGCCTCTATTTGTGCGAAATTATTACTCCATTTTTGTTGAGGATTCTTATTGTTCATTAGCGAATGTCCACTTTGGGAATGATTCTTGCCGAGGAGATAAAGAACATAAAATGTTTTCTTAGTAATCCATAGTTGCATCTGTTCTTTATCTATGAGGGTAGAATCCTTGAGAAAATGTTGAATGTGCGAATTGTTTCCTTATTCTTATCTTTGCCTCTATCTCATGTTTTGTGCTCATGCAATAGTATAATCTCTTCAAGTTTCTTATAATTGTGCGAAATAATTGAGCGAAATAATCACATCATTCGGAAGAATCATATTCTGTGAAATTCTGACACATTATACGAAATTTTGAATCATTCCGCGAAATTCTGAATCATTCTGTGAAGTTCTGAATAATCTTGCGAAATTCTTGAATAATCCTGTGAAATTCTGAATAATCCTGAATAATTCTGCGATATTATTGCGAAATTCTGCAATATTATTCCGTGCAGTTTTATGAAGTACTTATGCGAATATAATGCTTATGTGATGATTATGTTATGAAATGTGTATGCAATGTTTATGCCATGAAATGCTTATGCAATGCTTTTATGATGCGATTATGATGCTTGTATGATGAGAATGCTTATCTATTGCAATGTATAGTTAATGTTTGTGTTACATAGCTCATTTTTCCGTCTAAAATTGATGTAGCTCTAAATTGCTTCCATTCTTCATTTCTCTGCCTTTTTATTTAGTGTATGCATTCTTCTTCGTGTATTTATTGTTCTTCACAAGTTCTTACTTGTTTTTCATCTTCCCTCTTTCCTGCACTATTAGTATCTCATAACAGTATGATCATAATATCAAGTCTGCGGCATTTTCACTGCCTCAGTTTCATTTCCATGTACATATTCGCAAGCTTGTTTGCTTACATATAATCATTCTCGCAAGCTTACTTGCTTACTCATTTTATTATGTGGTCTTATTTTTCCTTCCTAGTTAAAGGTCTTATTTTGCCACCTCTTGTCATTGCGACAAAATCGCAGGACGTCTTTGCACTTTCATGCAAAAACCCATTGATCTTGCCTTAACTTTTTCTTTTGTATTATTTCCTCTTCAGGATTGTTGCGACAATATGACAGGCCTAAATATTATTGCGAAAATAAAGCCCCATGACATTGCCGTCTTGCGACGAAATCGCAGGACGTCTTCACACTTTCATGTAATGACCCATTGATCTCGTCTTATCTTTTTCTCTATTATTATTGCCTCTTCAGGATTGTCGCACAAATATGACAAGTCTTAATACCCTTGCGAGTAAAAAGCCTCATGACATTTGCGTCTTAAGACACTTATCAGCTCCCTAATGGAGGGTGCCACCCTTATCTCCCCCCTGGTTTCCCCTTCATGGAGGCTTACTTCTACCATACAAGGTTAGATCCTCCCATCCGGTCTTAACAACAACCAGTTTTTTTCTCAGCCTCTTGTCCCTTTTACCTATAGGGCTTATGGTTACGAGACTGCACCCTAAGTGGGGTTTTCTTCGGGCCGAGTGCAGTATAAGCCAAGACTTGTCAAGAATGGCAAGGTACGCTCCAGACGCCCCTGGCACTCTTGACTCAACCGTGTACCTCGGTGCCTTGATCAGATTCTGCACTCCTTAGAATAGACCCCTAGTCGTCCAACCTAAAGCAAAAGCTTAGGTTGAAAATCCAAGGTACCTCTCCTGGATGGGCTTTATTGACCCCAAATCTCTATGACTCAGGTTCCAGGGGAGGTGTAAACTTTTCGCTGAGTCATGCAACAGGTACCCCCTTCTATGACGTACTTTAGGTCTTACATTTGCCTCTTGCGAAATTTTATTCGCGAACTAGGGTGTACGCCATAAAGGTTCGCCTCTATCTGCGAAATTTTATTCGCGTTTCTGCGAAATGTTCGCGTCTCTTTGTTTCTGCGAAATGTTCGCGTTTCTTTATTCTCTCATTCATCTTTTCATTTATGTCATCTCTTTCATTCATTCTTTCATTTCTGTCATCTATTTCATTCATTCTTTCATTCTCATAATATTATATCATTTGAAGCAAAATAAATATTCAAGAGAAATTCTAATACATTGTAATTCTGAAATCTTTGTAGTTGTGAAATCTTTGTAAAACATTTCTTTTATCAAAAATTTTCATTTAATTGCAAGTTCAAATCATTTTTCTTTGTTTTGATTTCCTTTGTATAACTTGTTTCGTCTCATCCGATAAACATCTTTCATGGAAATGATCCTAATGGGGTCTTATGCAGCATGTTGATGGAAGGTATTACTAGCCTGTTGATGGAAGGTCTTATTCTGCCTCCTACTACTCTCCATGTTAGATATCATTCTCATTTGAAACAAAGCAAATTTTCAAGAAAAATATATAAATTGATCTATGCGAGATTTTTCTCGTTTTCTTTTGTAATTGTGGAATCTTTGTAATTCTGAAATTTCTGCAATTCTGCGATTATATCTCCTTTTGTAAATCAAATCAAAAATCTTTTATTTTCTGTAAAAGTAAAATGTTGAAGGAAAGTGGTACTTAGCTTTTATGTGATTCGCTATTGTTGTCAATCTCGCGCGAAAAATACGTTGCATGAAGTATAAATGTCGCTTAGAAAAAATAGATGCGAGAGGCAAGAATTGATCCCGCGACCTGCTACTTGCATATTCTGACACCTTACCAACTATGCTAAGCCTCTCTTGCAAAATAATCAAAGTTCTTGCGAAGTAATCAAATTCCAACTGTGTGGGAGACAATTCTGTATAAATTTCACGTAACAAAAATAAACATGCGAGAAGCAAGAATTGATCTCGCGACCTGCTGCTTGCATTCATGCCTCGTGACCAATTGTGCAAGCTTATTCTTTGCGAAATATCTCTGCGAAATTATCATCAACTCTCTTTTGTGCGAAATAACCAAAGAAATATATGTGCGAAAAATACGCCTATGTTGGGACTTGATCACACGGCCATGAACTCATTAACTTCGCAGATGACCAATTGTGTTGCCTCTTGTTTGCGAAATAATGAAACAATATTTCGAAATTATTCATTTTTCGCTCTCTCTAAAAAAGAAGAAAACTATGTTTGCAGGCGAATTCGAACTTGCGACCACGAACACACATACTGCTTTCTGGACCAATTGTGCAAGAACCTCTCTGCGAAATTAACGCATAACTTTTTTCCTTATTCTTCTATTCTCCCATGCAAATGAGAAGAAAATGAAAAATATGTGTCTCTGCGAATTCGAACCCGTGACCTATTTATTGTTCGCTTAGCCTTGAATCATCTGTGCGAATTTCTGTGTGTGATAGAAATTGCAGCATCTGCCTCTTATCTTTTCTTCGTCCTTCCTTAACTTCTTTCACATTTGCCTTCATCTCCTGAACATGAAAATCTTCCACTGAAACTTCCATTTTTTCCTTAAATTTCACCACAACAACTATTTTTTTCTCTCACTCTTTTCATATCTTTGAATTGTTGATGATGTTTACTCCCTGAAAGTGTGATTTCTTCCATAAAATTTCCATTTTTGAACCTAAACTTTGTAGATCTAGAAAAATATGAACAATAGCTAATCTTCATGGAAATTTTTTGAACCAACAAGATACAGGAGGGATAAATCCTCTACTCCTCCCTGTTTCTAGCGCCAAAAATGTAGTTGCAGGAAATCCTACAACACACCCCTTGTAATAAATTGTAGATCTAAACATAAAAATGATGATAAGAATGCTAAAATTGTAAAGAGACACAAGGTTTACGTGGTTCGATCAATTTGATATACATCCACGGTGTTAGGTTTTACTATGATTATTTGTAATTACATCTTGATTACATGGACACTCCATTAATGAGTATTTGGAGATCTAGGTTCTTGAAGGAGGAAGAAGAAGGAGATAATAATAATACAACCAATTATACTTTCTCCCTCTACAGAATGTATCCTCTCCTAAAGTGTGTCTCTCTTTCTGATTATCTATCTCCTTTCTCTCTCTTGCCTTTCTCTTTATATAGGTGTTTACATAGTGGATGACAGCTAATTTACAGCTAACATTTCCCCTAATTTCGGATCTGGCTTGCAGTATTTTCGCAAGCTTACAAATGTAACATTCGCAACATTCCTAATTTTCGCAAGATCATCACACTTTTCTCATGTTTAAGTTGATGTCATCTGTTATGTCGTTTCTGAAATCATCTTGCGATGTGTTGTTAATAATTTCGCAAGCATATTCTTCTGTGCGAGATTTTGATCCTACATTCCCCTTTCCAATGAACGAAGTCATAGAACTCCTGGAAGCATGGATTCAAGATGACGCTATCAAGATACCTCCTCTCAGACGTCCACCAATCTAGGAATAAATGGAAAATCCCAAATATGGTCGTTACCATAGATTCGTCAATCACCCAACCTGTGACTGCAACAAATTGAAGCGCATTTTCAAAGAAAAGGTGTATGCGGGAGAACTGTAATTAGGAAATGAAGGAGTCCACAGAGACCCTCTTCCTGTCAAGAGATGTATGTTTTCTGGGGACTCTGTCCAGAAAACCGTGCAGTCTATGATGGAGCATTTATGTGAAATTCTATATTTCTCTAAGGCGCAGCATCAAGACATATTTGGATCCCTCAATCGTGTCATATCAGGCGAGCGTCTGTTTCCAGTTAAAGAGGCCTCCCCCAAACCCCAATCCTTCTTGGGAAACACGAGATGTAACTGGGGACTCCTAACCGCCGCCCGCTTGAAGGATGTCGAGTTTGACGGCACACTGATCGACGTAGCATCTGATTTCAACATTGTCACTGTCAAGACCCTGAAAGGTGCAAAGATTTCAAAGAAGGAAGTTGTTCACTATCCAACTGTAATTAAAGATTCTTAAGGAAAGCCTAGAGACGCTTACGGGTACATCGACCTCGAAATCAAGGTGGGAGACGCTCTAACACGCGGTAAGTTTCATATTATGAAAAACTGCCCGAATTATGGTATGATTCTGGGGCGCTCGTGGGTGCATAACAACAAAGCAAAGCTAGGAGTGTGTCATTTGCAAGTGTCAATACCTGAAAGGATTTCCAATAAGCCTTCCAACCTAGAGGATTATCTGTTGTCGTATCAACAACTTGCCAATGTGACACAGTTACCTGAAAAGAGCCCATCGACATACATTCGAAGGTTCCGAAACCAAGTAAGTCTTATCGAACAACCCTTTTGCAACCGGTCACTCCTCCTTCCGCTAAAGTTCGGGGACTCGCCCCGATCAACAACCCAGCCCCCGCTAGGAGATGTGAATGGGATGCCTGCCCTTTCAAATGCTTTATAAAAAATTTATAAATCGTCTCAGTCAATGACTCCAAGAATCAAGTAGTTGTACAACGCCCAAATCCGTTTCAAGTTGGAGATATGGTAGTGAAGGTGACCGTGTTTCAAGTGGGAAGTGTGACGGTGAAGGTGACCGCTCATCCCGATTCGCCTACACAAAGGGAAGGCAAGCCATACCCGGTGGCAGATGTTATCTTAGGCGGTTACTGCAAGCCCATCAATGCTGACAAACCAGAAGGAGTGACAATTCACTCTCGATGGCCCAAACCTTTCAAAACCTAAAACGCTGTGCTAACTTTTCCTCCAGCGTTATCTTTAGTATTTCCTCAGCAATTTCCCCTTTCATGCAATATTTGTAATTCCTTCGAAATGGTTGCACTGCTTGCATTCATGATTAGGGTTTCATTTTGTTAGTTAATCAAAATATTATTTCCTTTTAAAAATCTCTTTACTCCCGAATCATGACACAAAGTCTTGAGCGAGCCTAAACCCTCATCATTACCCATCAGCTCAAACCATAAAGACAAAACCGTAAAAATATCTCATATCTTTCGAGAAATATTGAAGGAATACGTGCAGAAATAAAAGGGGCAAAGGAATCGTATGATTATTAGGGCAAGCGCTTCGTACCCTGAAGAGCAGTCTACTCCAACAATAAAGCGGCCTCTCAATAACAACATCACTAGGAGGATTGCAACACAATTGGAGGACAGGCAGGTTCGTGGTGGTTTCCATTATCGCATCCCCTTCATTTATTTTTTAGTGTTACATGCAATCATCATGAGGACAAGTGTACGGTCACATGAGAACGCATCATCGAATGTCGCGTTCTCTTTGGATGTACGACTCGATGGAATAGAGGGATTCTATTGCAACCTTACCGGAGAGCACTACAACTAGGGTTCCCGGATATCGAAAAAGAAAATCATTCAACGAAAACCAGGATCAACCACAAAACTACTGAATATAAGAAGAAAATGTCTACAAAACTATAGAAAGTGATCAACTACAAATGAAAGTAACAAAGGGAAGTTTAGTCATTAGAGGTATCAGCGGTGCCTTCACTGGAGATATCATTAGAATCTTCTTCAACACCTTCATCACAAGCCACTACTGCATCCTCTCTGGAAGCCGCGCCGACTTCCCTTTCTGATGTCGTTTCAACGTCTCCCTCAACAGCTGCATCAATACCCCCTCCAGGAGACGCGCCAACATCATTCTTGGGAGCTGTTTCAATATCTTCTCCAGATGCTGCTACCGTCATCTCATCAGCAACCACTTCAGCGTTCCCTCCGACGGTTGCTTCAGCATCCTCCGCGGAAGCCATTTCGACCTCTTCCTCAGGAACTGCCCCAACATCCTTCTGAGGATGCTCTGGTTCGTCCATATCAGAATAGAGAATTATGATTCCATTACGAATAGGGTAATCATGAAAAAGCGGGGGTAACAACCAGACCCAATATTTCGCTTAGCAATCTGTATGGACAAACTCCAATATACTTTCTAGAGAATCAACTATACAATCATACTCAATCTAGATAAAAAGTATATCAAAGATTTTATATCTCAATCTTTCAATTTGATCTTTACTCAAGCAAATAAAAATCTGCGAGTCTTTATCAAAGAGAGATAACTTGGACGGTACTAAAGACCAATATCCAAGTGTCAATCAATTTAAATAAACAACCAAAAGGTCGGATATTCTAATTAATTGAACAATGCACAATCTGTGATATTTCAATTATATAAACAAATATAATGCGGAATAGAAATTACACAGACACCAGAATTTTGTTAACGAGGAAACCGCAAATGCAGAAAAACCCCGGGACCTAGTCCAGATTGAACACACACTGTATTAAGCAGCTACAGACACTAGCCTACTCCAAACTAACTTCGATCTGGACTGTAGTTGAACCCCAACCAATCTCACACTGATCCAAGGTACAGTTATGCTCCTACGCCTCTTATCCCAGCAGGATGCTACGTACTTGATTCCCTTAGCTGATCTCACCCACAATTAAGAGTTGCTACGACCCAAAATCGAAGACTTTAGTAAACAAATTTGTATCACACAGAAAAGTATATGGTAATAGATAAATCCGTCTCCCACGAATATACCTACGAGTTTTGTTTCGTCTTTTGATAAATCAAGGTGAACAGGAACCAATTGATAAACCGGACTTATATTCCCGAAGAACAACCTAGTAGTATCAATCACCTCACAATAATCTTAATCGACGCAGCGAAAAAAATATTATGGAATCACAAACGATGAGACGAAAATGTTTGTGATTACTTTTCTATCTAGCCTATCGGAGATATAAATCTCAAGCCAATTATTACAATTGTACTCAAAACGATAGAATCAACAAGATCAGACCACAACTACAAGAAAATTAGTATCGGTCTGGCTTCACAATCCCAATGAAGTCTTTAAGTCGTTAACCTGTTTTTAGAAGAAGAAAACCAAAGGTTAAAGGAGAATCGACTCTAGCTTATGCAACTAGTATCACACGTAAGGTGTGGGGATTAGGTTTCCAAGTTGATAGCATTATCCCTTATATAGTCTTTCAAATCAGGGTTTGCAATCAATGTTAGCTTGGTAACACAATATTCAATATTCACCGTTAGATGAAAACCTGATTAGATTCAAGCTAATATTTCTCAACCGTTGGATCAAAAACTTAGCTTGTTACACACAAATGAAATGTCCAATTTTGGGTTTATGTAACCGTTCCCAAACATTAACATTTGTTGGTTCAACAATAGTTAACCAATTGGTTAGCCATATGATCACTTTCATATCCACCATATTCTTCTTCACCATAACTAGTTCAAATGATTCAAATGAACTAGTTAGAGAGTTGTTCAATTGCTTAGATATTATGTAACTACAAAAGACACAATTGAAGTAAAAACGGATTGATTCACTCGAATCGGTTCATGAACTTTATAGCCACGGTTTGCAAAAGCTTTCCTTAGTTTATATAACATGAGTTCAAGAACAACCGATTTTAGGTATAACCTACTCAAGTTCGCGGACTGGGTTCGCGGAATTAAGCTCACGGAAGGAGTTCACAAACTCTAGCAGAAGTTCTCGGGTCGAGAACTTCTGCCAGTTCGCGGACTTGGCCCACGCCACATTCCGTTTCTCTTGATCAACAAATTTCGCAAACTTTGGTTCAAGGAATAAGGACTTATACATATATGTGTTTTCACAACAATGCTTATATCCTACTAATGGTTATGCTTATATCCTACCAATGGTTATCATCTTATTTAGATGCAATCATAAATCCGAAGCTAAATGCATTCATCAAGGAGTTCGTAAAGATACAAGATAACCCCAATAATATTCCACAACCATACTCCCCACAAAGATTTGGCAACTAAGCGCAAGTTCAAAAAGAACTCTCCCCCATAATATGTCATTCCCGAAAGAACAACAAGAGCGACCTTAATTTCCAAAGAAAATAAGGATTTATTTGGACAAAAAATCACATACAAGTATGAATTTGAATCCAAAATACTTAATTAAATTAACCACAAGAAATTCATGATTAATTCAATCGGATATGCTCAACATAAGTTAACTTATGGAGACTCAAAAATAACTCAATTAGATTAATCACAAGAGAGCCCATAATTAATCTAATCGAAATACACAACCAAACTAATCACAAAATGTAATCAATTTAATTGGTCATACTCGACATAAGAGAATCTATGGAGCAATGACTAAGTTAATCATGAAAATAATCAACCCAGTCAAAAACGCTCAAACATAAAAACTTATGGAGTCATAACTAAATAACCAAACAAGATGATTAATTTAGTTCAAGAATGCTCGACATAAAGTACCTTATGGAAAAACAACATAGCTAATCATAAAAACAATCAACTTGGTTGTTTAGTGCTCAACATAAGACACATTCTCACAGTAATACATAGAATATGGATCAGGGAGATCAATTACTGCGGAATACACAAGGATTCATTATATTTTCCATCACAATTTGCACCAAGACATTCAATAGAGATAATCCTTGCAAGCAAAAGATTTGAACCTATCTTCATCAATAATTGAAAATATAGGCTTAACTTTTGACAAGATATGAGACAATCATAGTTCACGGACGCAAACACACATATCTCATAAACAATTGCAATATATAAAACCATAAGGATTAATACTGAAAAAATCATCTTCCAAACAAATTTAGAATTTAAACCAATAAATATAAAAACATGAAGATGAAAACGTTAGACATAGCTATGTGTAATCACAATAATGGCTATTCCAAACTCTAGTTATTCTTCTAATCAAAAACAAAAAAAATAGAAGATTTACTAGGAAAAACCTCCTATAAAGCATTTCACTTACTTTGAGTACACTTCTCATATTCTCTGTATTCATCGAGCTCATCTTCGATTAGGTCAATTCTCGATTCCAGATTATCCATCTTTTCTTCGAGTCTCTTGGAAGAAACTTCAAGTTC
Source organism: Papaver somniferum (assembly GCF_003573695.1). Lineage (NCBI taxonomy): Eukaryota > Viridiplantae > Streptophyta > Magnoliopsida > Ranunculales > Papaveraceae > Papaver > Papaver somniferum. The sequence continues at coordinate 11,511,044 of NW_020621603.1, read as the reverse complement.
ACCTTTTAGGGCATGAACTTGTTCCAGGACAAGATTCATGGTTAAAGAGAGCTTATCAAACTGAGAAACAGAGATGTTCCCGTCCAGAGAGGAACTGTGAGTATCAGGGCTCATCCCATAATCAGACGAATCGAATCGTATCTTCTTAGATGGAAAAAGAACAGTCCAAACATCACTTTCCTTGCTTGAAAGGCTAGAGGAGGACATGATAGAGAAGTTAGAAGAAATGTTTATGATAAGGAGAAAAACTTCATTTTAAAAGCAACTGAGGATAGGATATAAATACCAAAAATGACCTTTGACCAAAACCCTAACAGAAATTGTTTATCCTCAGAAAAGGTTTTTTTT